>NW_022730786.1:788115-800254 GCF_011630105.1 Anneissia japonica | reverse complement strand
GATGGCCGAAAATGGCACTCTCAGACTGTGACAGACATGTGTTGGCTTGGGGTGGGCTTATTTTTATATGTTTTATGGTCTGACTGCCCGACGAGCTCTGTCCGGCGGGGTGGGGTGGCTTGACCTGTTCGGTGGGGGGCTTAAGCCATTCAAATTATCATATAGTCGATTTTGTGAGAAAAAGGGGTCCCATTTTGACTCATTTACTGTGTTAAGGAGTGCAGTGAGCCTTTCAGTGAACAGATGATGGCAAGTTTTCATTATGTTTAATAATAAATTCAAGGTTTATTTGTTAAAATATTACATATAAGATAGGCCTATAGAATATATAATATAGAAAGTGACATTCAAAATTCAATATAAATATTTCCAGAATATATACACTAACATAAAGATACTAAATCCTATACAAAAATTAATTAAAAGGAATATAAATTAGAACACAAAAAATAATGGTTTTTAACTTTTGATGATGATATTACGGTACGAGTTATGTAAAAAAATTCTCAAACTTTAACATGATTGTAATGTTGTAAATTTAATATTAAAAACATTGACTAATCGTTTATGACACATATACTCCTGTGTAACTGGCTGCATAGTCAACCCATCAACCCAAAAAAAGAAATGACTGACTTTGTGGTCTACCCCTACCTCCATTGTGTAGTTGATTAGACTGTACTTGCTTGATGGTATACACCTCTACCTAAAGATAACATACAATATTTGTAATTTGAGCATCCTTAGGTCTATGGTATGAGTGCTGGGTACACAGTAATGTTGAAAAATCATTTCTTTGCGATAATCATATGTTTTGTGTAGACCTATATCTACCCAACCAATAAACAAACAATAATCATCTACAAATACACTGTACATGTTCTTAAATACAATAAAAAAAAATTTGAATGTGTGACTAGCATTGTTAAGAACGGCCATGGGTTGGATATTTATGATGAAAAAACCCCCCAAGACGCCAACACTTTGCAAGCCAATGGGGATCAGGTGGCTTGGATTCTTTGGTTATGAGGCACTGCAACGACATTAGACATAAGCTATACAAAATATTGATCCAATTGAGGATGTAGTTCACTTTATATGGAAGGCCACGTTCATTGTTTTTAAAACTCATGCATTTTGTATGATTTTCTTTGGTTTCTTTTTGTGTTTTGTGATTAAAAATATATCGTAATATTTAGATAATTATAATGTAAAGTATTAGAATACATTGTGATATTGTTAATTATTAGCGAACGTATCGTTTAGCTAACAGGTTTTTGTAGAGACGCAAATAGCGTATGGTAATTACAGCCCTGTGACATCACTTCTTGAGGTAAACATTGACGGTGATAAGCGCCTGAAATCTGATTATAAAAGTTCGGTTTTTTGTTTTTTTTGTGAAATCCCACTTTTTGTATGACACATCATCAAGATATGATCTTTCCAATAAAAAAGAACTATGGTTTAAATTTTGTTGAGGTAGGAGCCTATACCATGGTAAACATGATTTTTGACTTGACTACTGTAACTATATTATACACAGTGGCAGATCCAGGAATTTGAAATAGAGGTGCCCAGATTGGGATTTAAGTTTGATTTTTTTTTTTTTTTTTTAAATTATTCTACAAAATTTTTAAGTACCTTGTTGGTGTGCTAAAAATATTATTGTAATTTGCCTATCAAATAACATTACCAATGTTGTTTAAAATCACTAATTTGGGCCGTAAAAACTCACTCACCCTGAATTGTTCAAGTTAAACCACCTCACAAATTTTACCCAACCTTATATTTTCTGATAAAGGCTACGGTCTCAATTGGTTTTATAATTTTGAATAATTCAGGGGGCCCCCGCTGATAAACTCACTCATATAGATTGGGTAGTGCATTCAAGTTTTTATTTATTTTTATTACACCTACCCCTGCCTTGAAATCTACAAAAATATGTATGTATATTTATTGAAAGCATTACTACACTGTTTACATTCACCAATAACTATTTTTTATTTTCTCTGTCTTGATGTTTTTGGCAAAACTATTTGCTAAATAAGAAAACAAAATTTTATTTTAATTTTTTTCTACCCTCTTCTGGTGATCTTTAAAAAATTGGTTTGCAAAACATGGTATTTATTTATTTATTTATTTGAACATACACCTTTGAATCGGTGGCACTCAATATCAATTGGTGCGTTCGTACAAACAAAAACAAAAAAAAGGGGAAAATTTAACAAACAAAATGAATAACAATCGACTGTAAATAATATTACAAAATTAAAGAAAGGTAGAAAAATAACATATAAAAAAGAGTCTTGTCCAACAATCTTCATATTATTAATGTTATTGTTATTGCATTATTGAATATTTCATTATGATTATACTTACAATCGTTTAATGACTTTTCAATTATAGGAATGTGTTTTCCATTTTCATGGAGCCGATTCTGAAGGCAACACCCTAAAACAATTTTGGAAAATGTTTCACAGTACCGTACACAATGGAATTGTCAGGTACGTTTGCCTCTTCTCTGATTCTTAATATTTAGTAGTGCAGTGACCTGTCTTCATTTCACGTGTCTGTACCACAAATAATATAATTTGCCGTTTTGAAAGACATTTTTCAACCAACTGATAAGAAACTTTTTTCATTGAAAGGCTATGCCTGATATGTTTATGATATCTACCACCCCTCTCCCAGTAAGGTTTGATGAAACTATCTTATCCAGTAATTTTCTTTACTTCTATTTCAGGTTTACAATAGACAGAAATGTATACCTCTTGATTCGCTCAACATCGGAATATTTTAAGTTCAAACTAGATGAGGTGGCTGCATTTAAAGCAAACTCCTGAAAAAGGCAAACATCCTTTGACTCATGAACACATAGAGCACAGAGCAATATTGTATGCTTGCAAATTACCCCCACCCCCCATCAGGAAGTGATCTGACGGGGGGTGGGGGTGTGGACCCTTGTCGGGGAATTCCTGGCATCGCTCTTGGTCTGTAAGACAAAGATCTATCTGTTTAAAGTACATATATGTGCATCATGAGCTCTTTGTAGCAGTGTATCTAGGAGTCTTAAAATAAGGGAGGGGCTAGATGATTGGGAGACAGGGTGCTAACTCACAAAAAAAAAGTTTATATTAGGTAATTTTTAATTACTTGAATGTAATTTTTTTTCCATCAAACATTCCTGTAGAGGTGTGGGGGTCGTGGGTTTGCGTCACTAATAAAAATAGCATTCCCAAAGCTTTAGAATGAGTTAGGCGTATACATATTCATATTTTTATTTTAGTTTGATTAGAAAAATGATTGCAAGTAAATTATAATTTTCATTATATTGTCGATAATCATGGTCATATGTCAGCACGGTGTGAATGTTAAGTTAATAACTTTCGTTAAAAATTATGCATTTGTTTTGTACTTACGAATATGATTATCGTTCTTGTATGACACAGATGCAGTTTAACAGATATGATAGTTATTTGTTGAAAATAATTATACAGATAACATTATTTTTAAAAACAAGTAACAACATTATTGATGGTAATGACAACTGTAGCAAATAATATTTGCAGATATGTTTTAACAAATATGATAACTATTTTTTTTGTGATGTAGCCATTTATTATCATTTTTGTATCTACAGTATTATTACTTTTATGATCAAGAAACATTTAAAGATATATTCTAAATGAAAAAAATGTTTAAACCTTGATCTTTATATACTGTTATTTGCTTTTTGCGCTGAAATATAGTTTAAGTATTATTTCATTTCTGATAAATGGGTGTAGAGAGTTCTTGTCAAAGTTAATTCATTATTGTATTCTTAACATGAGAATAGTTATTATTTAAGCAAGACTGTAGTGGTAGGAATATTTTCCAGTTTCATTGAATAAATAACCACAGAAACTTGTTAAATTTGCTTTATCTTGGTTTTTGTGATTTCTGATTGTATGAATTTTTTGTATTTCAAGTAAAGTTTATGAAAATAAAAATGTATTTTTGAGCCAATACTCATTATTAAATGTAATTTAACATTTTAATGGATTGTCATATTCAACTATTCCGATGTCGTTTTTGCGTCTGGAGAAATAATATGAATGATGTTTGCCCTAGTTGACGTGTTATCATACTGAATGCTCATTTTTTTCACAAGCATTAGGGAACTTTCCAGTGGCGGACTGTCAAGGCATGCAAGGTATGCAAGCTAAAGCTGAAAAAATAATTCTGCAACAGTGTTTTATATGGTCTTCCAAATACAGAACTCTCAGAATTAAAGGGATTCAAAAAAATACTTGACACACACATTACACCTATCCTTCACGATCTCCACTGGCTATCCATAAAGAAACTGCTCATCTTCATCCTACTAATAATATTTAAGGCTATTAACACTGAGGTCCAAGCCCCGGTCCCAGCTTACATCAGGAAGTCAATTAAAATACATCACACCACACATAGATTAAGATCATCATTAAAGTCAAGAATCGTTGTAAGAAAAGCACAGCATGTTTTGGTGATAGATCATTTACATTTTCATCATCAATCTTCCAGAACACATTAAACACTAATTTAGCTTATCTATTTTCAAAAAATTACATAAAACTTATCTTTTTGCAACATAGACTGGCTTGCATCTTTCGGGGCCCTATCTTGGTTTCCATTTCTAAGTACCTGGTCGTCTGTTGCAGGAAAAACGTGTATGCTGTTTCTTTGCTCAAGTCACATAGGTAGTGGATGGGATTATGCTAGAGTGGAGTCGGATGGTGACCCCCTTGAAGATTTTGCATTTTTATTGAGCCAGTTTTATGTTCATTTTTGTTTAAATACACTTTTTGTTTTATGTGAAGCGCATAGAAGCTTTTTGCGTTATGTAACAATTGTGTAACAATTATGTAACAATTATGTAACAATGTAACATTATTATTATTAATATTATTGTTGTTGCTGTTGCTGGTGGTGGTGCTGCTGCTGCTGTTGTCATCGTCGTCGTTGTTATAGGAATTCTTTTAAATAGAAGAAACTACAACCATGCCGGTATAAAAAAACAAACATAGGCCTACATTTGTATTTTGACTATAGAACGCAATTCATTGCCCTACCATCAGTGGCATATCTAGGAATCCTGAAATGGAACCGAAGCTATTGCAGGGCGGAAAAGTAAAGTAGGGGTGCGATGATTAGGGAAGGGTCCTAACTCGCAAAATAAGGTGATTTGAGGTGATTTTTAACTACTTGAGCAAGATTTGAGAAGGGGTGAAGCTACTGCTTAGCATACCCTGCAATTTACACCAGAAGTCCACCACTGTGCATTCAGTATTATAACACGTCGGGTATGGCAAACATCATTCACATATTCAACTGATCACCAGCATTCAATCGAAAATTAAAGCAAGAAAATTATTCCTTGCCAATTAACAGACAATTTACTGTGTTTATACCATAATGTACAAAATAATTACCAAAAGAAATTTGAATGCAAAGCCGAATTCATGCCAAATTTAAAGTGTTTTAAATCGTTGCCTTTGTTATTCCTTTTTCATTAACATCCACATACGGTAACAATAATAAAAACTGCATTAATAAAAATAATATTAAAATTATATTATTAATAATAAAAAGATATAATCATACTGCAAAGACTAATGATAATAACGATATGAAGATGATAATAACAATAATGACGATATGATTTATAGGAATATTAAATATACATCATATATATATAGGCCTATATATATATATATATATATATATATATATTTTTTTTTTTTTTTTTTTTTTTTCCCACACGAGTAAAATAGACGAGCGGAACTGAAATTACCAAGAAATTTGAATGCAAAGCTGAATTATGCCAAAATTTTGACTTATTCGAATTTTGAATTTTTGACTTATTATTGCTGTTTTGGTCCATTGCCGTTCTGGTTAAAAAGTGTTGCCGTTTGGTTTTTTGCCGTTTTGGTCATTACCGTTTTGACTTATTGCTGTTTTGGTTGGTTTTGGTATATTGCCGGTTCGACCAGAAAGCTCAGTTAAATATGCCTAAGGATCGAAATATTGGTTTTCATAAGATAAATGTTTCCCACACGAGTAAAATAGACGAGCCGAACTGGGTAAAGACAACTTGATTTCTTGATTCATAAGACTTTCTTCATAAGACTTCATACAAATGCAAGAATCAAGTTGTCTTTAAGCAGTACTGTATCGCTCGTTTATTTTATTCGTGTCGAAACCTTGAACAGTATCTTTCTTGCTCGAATTCAATTTGCTGTGTAGCGCCCCCTATCTTGACAAAATATAATGGCGGGTTATTCAACAAACGGCGAATTTTTGAAAGAAATAACAAATGTTCAGCGATTGATACATGAGTAAGTTTACTTCTTTTTTTTATCAGCAATGATACCATCTTAAGTAATCAAAACAGTGTCTTTCTCCTAATTAAAATAGTTTCATCAATGTTAGATAGTAAAATAACTTGCTAAGCTAGCGCTAGCCTAGGCCTAGGCCTCTAGTTACACAGGGCGCACAGCAGTCGACCAGCAGGGCTGGAGTAACCGACTAATTTCTGTGTAAATTGAGGGCGCCATTGAAAATGATAGTGCTTAGATGAAATTTGATTGGCTGAATCTATAGCAGCCATCTTGGAGATGGTACACACACACAGCTACATATTTCGAACATCGAATAAATTGCAGTTAGCGCTCTAGTATTCTTATTATATCTCCATGGAAATTATAGAGGGCATCCTAAAACCAAGATAGCGAAGTAGTCTTTTTTCGCTACTTATGACATGCAACCACAAACTGGTCTAATTTTGTACACTTTCATTATAGTAAAAGGGTAGTTTACTGCGAAATATTTTCAAATTAACTATTACAACTTAACATTTTTATTTTCGTTAATAAATTTGTATTTCCAAGATATGGAAATTACGAAAATAGCACTGACTGTGCGGTCAAAAACTGGGCGAAGGCCTCCGAGGGGTGTAAAAGCTAGCATAAAATCAGCAAAAGAATGATTACATTTTACAGGCTGGATGCAATTTAATTTTATGCATCTGTTATAAATTAGATTCATGTAAGTCATTGTCCAGAAGTCTGAAAATTGTTTTAACCATGTAGGTCGAAAATTAGCGATTTACCCTAGGGCCTTATAGAATTGTGATACTAGATTCACTGGGATGTTCATATATTTTTGACCTGTTACTTATTAATGGTCAGTTTTTACTGTAAGTTCTTAAGAAGATCATTGATTATTACTAATTAAGTTGTGATGGCTAAATCAGTAACTGATTATTGTATTTGTGGCTACTCTGTATTTTTGTGTTTTGAGCAAATGCTAAACCTCTTTTAATCAAACAATTTTTATTGTACTTACAGTATGACATATGATATAGACCCCTTTCAATGTTTACATACTGTAGGCCTATTCCTGGCTGAAATACTGGCGGGGCCCAACTTTGTAGGCTGAAAGGATAGCAAAATACACTGTCCATGTTACAGTATGGGCTATGTTTATTTTTGTTGTGCCAAAAATATGAAAGCTACATAAAAGAAGGAAGACTGCCCCTGCTTTTCTGGTTCTGTTTTTGATGTCCTCTTCACAATTCTTATTTTTTAAAATACAGTACTCCTCTCCTGCTGGATACTGTACATACACAAATTATTTGAGGATTGCCATTCCAAAACCAGCATACAGTATTGTTTGCTAAATGTTAAACTGAGTAATCAGCATAAGAATGGCAGTATTGTATTCTTATTCTGAATGCTTTGGCTTAAATGGCATATCTAATTTATATTAGTGAGTTTATTATTATCTCAGATACAATGGTTATTGAAACATGGAGGTTGGATGTTAGTTATAGTAAAATTCATTACAATTGAAAAGAAACAAAATTTACTAAAATTTGAGTATAAGTGTATGTTTTGCCTATGTTTGCATAAGACCGTAAGAATTGATCGGAATGCGCAAGACTTACGGCGAATGCGTACAGGTTGACAGGTCTCTATATAGGATACAATCAGTTTGAGCTTAAGTCATAAAATACTCGCAAATAAGTTCTAGAAATAAAATTTAAATAGTTGCGTCCCTGTTTCAATTTTAAAATCAATTGTTGTTCTTCATGTCCCTGGCATGAAAAAAGATCCGACTTGAGTATCACCTTTGTCACAACCATAACAAATTTTACAAGTGGCAGAAGTATGTATCATTAGACCAGTTCCTAATCTTTGTTGAAGAGGAACCCTATTAAATTCTCTTCTCTATTAATCCAAATCAAAATTTGAATGAAAACAAATACAATAGATAAACAGAGGTTGAAAAGAGGTAACTACATGTATATTTGGTTTCCAACATCCTATAAAAACAAAGTATTAAATAAATTAAAACAAACACTTCATTAATACTTAATAGACTGTAGTAATAAGGTAACTACATGACATGACAAAGAGAAAAAATGAAATGGAAATTGAGGTTACAACCATTCTTTGAATTTGGTTATTAAAATTGAAAGAGTTTCTATGTTTAATTTCACAATGTGCATTGGGTATTTCATTCCATATTTCGGTGCCTACAAGGTGATTGAAGATTTTCCCATGTAGTGATTGCCTTTGGCTGATATTTTTCCCTTTGATTTTTGCCTAAATTCATGTGGATGCATAAAATTCATTTTTCACAGTAGAGATCTAACATACCATAAAACCGCGAATTAAGCCCATTAGGCTTAATCTGAAAAGAAGCCCATCTCGAACTGAAACCCCTCTCTTTAGTTTGCAAAATTAACCTTGATAAAAAGCCCATCTCGAAAAGAAGTCAATGAGCTTCGTTTCAAGGTAGCATAGGCTTTTTTCGAAATAATACAATACAAACACTGTACATGAATTTCAGAAAATAAAATAAATTAAAAAACAAGCTTGGTTTATACAGCAGTTTTTTAATGCCATTTAAATACAATCCATTATACAGATTGATGTTACAATGCACTCACAGACTACCAACATCACCATTGATTTGTGTATTTTATAGTACAAATTTCACTTTATTTATTGATAAAAACACATGCCAGTATTACAAATGGTGGCCCAATGGGCCAATTTGCTTGTAAGTACAGTAATATAACAAAAGGCAATATATAGACCTGTGTAAACAAATGGAAAAATAATAGTACTTAAATAGGAAGAAATGAGGTTATTTAATTGTACATAATGTAACTCTTCAACAAAAAGCTTTTCCAGTTGTATATAAATAAAGTATCATCCATTTAAGCACTGTCCTTACACTAATATAGTTCAGCCCCGCATACTGTATATTCAATAATTTTGGCAATGTTGTGGTTATGGAATGTCCAACAAAATTTTACACTTATATATATATATATATATATATGTGTATATATATATATATGCTTATATATTTACGCCTATATACATAAAATTTAAACTTAGGCTGTGGACACCACGTGTTGATTTCTAGAATGGTTGGCATTAAATTATTGTACATGTTATCGCATTTAAAAAAGATTTCATTAATTTTATACAAATGTGTTAAATTATTAGAAAAATTTACAAACATTAGAAATTCAATAATATTTAAAAATATTATCAATTTTGCAGCGTAAGTAAATTTCATGATTAAAATAAAAACCGTACTGGGTCTGGTACTGTTATATTATATTCACACGTTTGTATCAAATAGTCCTATTCTAATATTCTAAAAACCCTTTACCAAAATAATGTACTGTACTTGTACTACATTTTGATAAAGTGGACAAGAACAGGCCAAATGTTAGAATAGTGTCTGTCTTGAAAATGCAATATATTACCGCATTTAAAAAAAACTTTCATTAAACATACGATATGTAAATTTGTTAAATTATCTCAATCTTAAACAGCCAGGCGTAGACAAGAAATGGATGGTTGTACGAGTGTCTGTCTTGAAAATCTGATTGATGAAGTTCGCTATTGTCAATTCTCTGTCTTGTGTCTCAAAATCAATTGTAAAAATATGATTTTTTTTTCGTTGATTCCTCCAGTAGCCTTCCCATCACAAGGACACGCATTTTTTCAGCATCGCTTGTTGTCAACAATGCAGGGTCTGTATCGTTGATTATTGCTAAAGCATTCTGGAAAAATAATGGTACTTTAGTTCATGGAGCAAAGATTCATTTCAAGGGTAATTTTTTACTCTTCATTAACAATATAATATAATTCATACATTCAGCATTGTAGCCCTTAACATGTGAAACCCATGCCACAAAGTTGTGAATTTCATTTAATGCATCAGATTGATATTGTCTAAGATATAGGTGTCTATAAATAAAGTGGGCATGCTATCCTTTAACACAGCTGACATGGTCATTTTTTATATTCTTTGATTTCTGAATTCTCATAATTTGTTTCTAGGTCCATATCAATTTGTTTGGGCTGTTTTGACCACATAAGAAAACATTTTTGATACTGCGCACGTGTAATAAAGGCAAACATGAACAGATTAAGCATGCTGCACGGCGCAGTGTTTGGACGATTTAATTATTTAAAAGGGTATATAAATGCACTTTTTTAAACAATCAATCAGTAGTGAAAACTATTAAAGATAAATTCCCAATATATGCATAACACTGAATTAAGATATGTCCACTATCAGGCATAAGTTCAGTTTTTGATACAGGTACCATATTTTCTTCAGTTCAGAAAATGGAACGTGTCAATTCCCTATGCCGTTTTTGAGCCTGGGCGCAGTTTTTCTTTCTGAAAGTCTTTAAAAGAATGGAAAAATGAAGAATATTTTACACAAATAAGATTAATTTTTATGCTGTATAACTGATCACAGGAAATGACTATTTTTGCCTACCATCAAAACAAACGATCCGCAGTTGTGGCCATCCGTTTGCTTGGCTGATTGTAGCTTCAATTCATCCCACTTGCCTCCAAGTTCTGTTTCTTCCATAAGTTTACTTGAAAGTAAAAAAATAATAACAGCAGTGCAAAAATATAAAGAATATAACACAAGAAGACAAAACCAAGCACTGTATAGATGATTTAAAAAAATAGAACAATCTCTTATAGAACCAGGGATTGTGTTCACTGTTTCCAGATTACTCTGGATGGTTGTAATACAGTCTGTATGTTTTTTGGAGAATATTTTCAAGACATTCTTTTTCTTAAGAAAACAGGTGCACACTGACTGTGCTAGATTAATTTGATTGCTTGCAAGACAAAAGTGTAATAATAATAATACTGTAATAAAAATAAAAAGTGTATAATGTGCTAATTTAAAAAAAATCAAAGGTGCAGTTAACCCTTAAAGTTTCTTATTAAAATAGGTTTTAAAAGATTAAGGGTACTATGTTGTCTTTATATTATACATTACAACATTGTTTTGCCTTACCGTACAAATATCATAACTGATTACAACTTACCTAAAACTAATAAGTAGCTCATTGTTGTTATTATGTGCTGAGTCCAGAACACATGCCCTTCGTGAGGGGATGTGTGCCACAAGCAAAACCCAATGTATAGGTAGAAGGATCGGCACAAATATCCAGGTATATTTTGGTAAACCTCTCTGTATAGAAAAAAAAAAACACATCTTTATAATTGTTTGTATTATAGTTGTATCATAATTAGTATATTTTATGTTTTTATTTTATTCAGGTATAAGAACACATAAAAATTCAAATATTATCTGAAAAATACAATAACATTGATCCGTTTCCGCTATGACATCATGTTTTACAATGTGACCTGCCTGACAACCTTTAATTGGGCAGAGAATACTAATACCTGATTCACACTTACAAAAATCTTACCAAATGTAACAAAATGTAACCAAAAGTAACATTTTACGGCATAATCTCGGAGCGTCTCGGTAATCTTTACCAGCCTCGCTGAGGCTGGTAAAGCTTCCGAGATGTAACATGGAGGATCTGCGCATGCGCAGGGATTTCAACACAACAACAATTTACTGTGTTTCACGGGGTTCTTGAATTTTCTTCCTTCTGCAGATGATTCTGTTCCACTAGAAATAGATAGGCCTAGTTTTTCTCAATGATGTATGAATTACCCTTGTTATTGATGTTAATTAGTAATGGTAGAAGAAGAAGATATACATAAAATGAACGTCGGGATGGTGTTAGTACTATTACTAG
>NW_022730786.1:754849-787921 GCF_011630105.1 Anneissia japonica | reverse complement strand
TTCATTGAATAAACACTGAATTAATTTTACACAACCTTGGCATTACCTTACAGACGCGTGTGAATGCTTTTTATCTCGGTAGGAATAACTCGGGAGATCGCTCGGTTACAATTTGTTACTTTTTGTTAAATTTAACTTCACGTGTGAATCGGGTATAAGTCTTTTAGTAAAAGATCATACCACTGCTACCACAGCAACATTCTGTATAAAATATACTTACAATTTTGTACATCTCTGGGAATACGTATAAGTTATTCCACATAAATTCTCTTATTGCTGGGCGAACGACGACGTAATTCTTATTTGTTTTATTATGTTCCTGTACAATCAGTTCTAGGAATGGATCAATCACCTAAACAAAACAATAAGGGAATATTGTATAAATTCATAAATAAATGTTTCACTAACAACTATCACAGACAATTCTGATTAAACAAAAAGCAAAATGGAATTATAAGTACTGTAAGTAAATATCTATATTCTAAAAATGTCAAAAACAATCAATCAATAAAAAGTTATATACAGGTATTTTAAACATATTCACAGCACAGGTAATGCATGGTTATATTCAAGCTGCCAATGGAATCATTCCAAGTACCAAAACAACTCCAGGACTGTAGCCAGGGGGTTCCTGGAGGTTCCCCCCCAGGGTTTCTCCCCCCCCCCCCTTTTGACAAGCAAACCCTTTGTAATTTAAGCAATTACATTACTATTATTGTATAGTATTATTATTTAATTTATTTATTTATTTTATTTTAGTAGTAGTAGTATTTGTAAGAAAAAACTTTTACTTTGTTTTTACAATAAATATTGATGTTCAAATTTACTTAATTTCAGTGTTTTTACTGTGCATTGTTGCCAAATATTTGACATCTTGTGTTGAAAAAGAAGTGATCATTATTAATTTAAAGGCACTGCATACTAGAACTCTTATTCCCTTGCATTATTGGATAACTATCAAAATGTATAAATGTATTTCATTTTAAACTGTATGAAATATTTAAATATATGCCATACATGATTCAAAACAGACAGAGGAGAAAATAAAAATGAAATTTTATTGGTGACTGTAAACACTTAATGGGATGGTTAAATGCTTTAAATTTATATAGGAAGAAATATACATATCATAATATTTTTGATTTCAGAGAAAAAAAACCTAAATTCAAAAAAAATACCTGAAGAAAAGCTTTTATTTTTTCTGAAATTTCTTTCCTTTCTTTTTGTGGGAGGTGTGCTAATTGGCCAAAAATAAAATTTAATTTTTATTGAAAATCATTGTTATTGGTAGGCGGGGGTTCGCTAAACAATGTATAAAAAAGTCTTGTTTAAGCGGGAAGTGCATCATTTACTTAAGATATTTCTATATTCTTACTGTATTTAACATCCAATCTGGGCTTATCAATGTCAGCATATCATTCTGATCTATTCTGAATTTTAGCATTTCAAGCCACTCATAAGGTTTTATTCTCATAATGATTTCTATAAGCTGTTGCTTGTGTTCTGGTCTAACTACATTGAGTGGTGTCAACTTTGATTCTTCTGAAAGAAAAAATATTGGAGCATTTTTTAAAAATATTCTGATGGTGTTTAGATACAATAATATGAACAATAGAATATCAGGTAGGGCAAACATTATTTGTATTTATTATGTTTTAAATAATACTCATAATTCAATCAGAATTTGATGCATATATTGATGGTTTTTGCAATAAGAGTATAAATAGAGCAATCATATTATTGTGTAAAAAAATGTCTGACACCAGCAAATTTAAATAATTTTTTTTTTCAGGGTTCTATGGATGTTGCAAGCAATCATGTTAAAATTCATATTTAATCTGTCTCTTAAAATATTGAGCATGGTCTAAAGTGACTTTTCAAACCACATACAATAAGTCACCAGTGACAGACATTACAGTTATATATTATATAATATAATTATATTATATAATTTAAATAAAAGGTTGCCTTAAAGCATACCGTACCATTACTAAATTCCCACATGTCATTGTGTGGTTCCTTGTATCTCGCATCTATTCTTTCTCAATTTCTGAAGGAAACAAAAATAATTTGTTAGCTATGGTACTGAAATACTAATTTAAGGGTATTTTTTTAAATACGGTAATGTAAAGCCCTTTATATTCACACACCCTTAATTTTCTGAATGATAGTTGTCTTCAAAAGCAAGCTATAGCTAGTATAAAACTATTCCCTCAAAAAAGTTTTTGTGAAAATGTTGTTTCTGTGTGTAGTATTTTTTAATCATTCAATCACATTTTAAAAGTTAAATACAGTTTTTACTGTATGTGAGAGGTGTTGTATATTAGAATACAAATTAGAATGAAGTTGTCAACTAACTAGTGCCTTAAAATTATTCATATACTTACTACTTACATATAAAATTAAAATGTATTGCTCACAAACACCAATTTTTTATTTTAATACGCCTTTTCTTTGTTTACCGTACTGTAATCCTTGGCAGGCCTAGCTGTACGCCTAGCCGATATGCAGTGTGGCAAAGGAAAGTTTTTTTTTCTGAGCATGTGCAGATTGTGCTTATCTGGCTCATTAACAAAACAATACTGCACATAAGGCAAATTCAAGTTAGACGGCTTAAACCAGCCAGCTTCCTATCCTTGGTAACAGTTGTAAGTCCTTGAGTAAAGCATGCTAATATTTTCATATGGACATGGAAAAAAAAGAATTTTTAGCAAGAAGGAGGACTGGAGAATTTGATTTCTTTGAAAACCTTGACAATTTTCTGGCAGAATAACCAGAGTGTATCAAACATTAACAATCAAAAGAGCACTGAAGGATTCTTGATGCCATTCTCCACAACAAGATGTTGTTATGAAATGCTACACAATGCTGTATTGTTTTCTTTTTTCAAATGACAGATTTCTAAATGATAGTTACCAAGAATGTCCCCAAATGTTGACAGGTTTCATTGTGATTGAAAGATGTGAAAGTATATGGATGTTGAATACATCAAGGCCTATAGTTAAAATTGTATTTTTTTTTTTTTTTTCAATTGACAGATTTTCAAGTGATAATGGAACACCAAGAATGTCCCCATATGTTGACAGGTTTCTGAGTGACAGTATGAAGAGCTCAAGAAACATTGACAATTGTCAGAATATGGTTGAGAAATTAAAAAAAGAAATTTCTAGCCTGGAGTCTGATCTGGAATCACAGAGTGAGTCACTGCTTGGATTTTCCAATACTGAGCTTGACCAGATTCAGTAAGTACTGTTGCCTACTAACAGTTAGTAGCTATTTCAGCTATGACTAAAATTGTGTTATGGTGCTATTTTCACCCTTTTTATAGTTAGATAAGAAAAAAGGTGTCCAAGACAGATAAATAAAAAGTGACCAAAGTGCCGGACAATAGAAATTATGTGCAAAAGCATAGAAAAAACAGGATAGAAGGAAAAAAAGTCAGAACAAAAACAATCACTTTTCCGCTGGTGCTGGAAAAGCCAATAATTAATAATCCAAATTTATACTAGGTAAAAAATTTTTTAATATGTCCTATTGAATATTTTTGTTTTAATTCGCAAGTTTGATTGATGCAGCATACTGTAGTTATATTTTTTCCCCCAACAGAGAAATGTTGAAATTGGTTGAAAGAAAACATGGGTTTCAAACCGTAAGTTTACCGCCAAAGCCATTTGATGTAAGTTGAAAGCAAGTACATTTATGTTATACAATTTTAAAGATATTAATAACTAATAATATTAAATTGACCCTAGATTTTTTTAAAGATTTTGGGTCAGTTGACCTTGGAAAATACTTAATTTTTACTGTATCGTTTATTATTGCATAAAAGACAAGGCTAAAAATAGCAAATTACTATCGAAAAACGTGTTCGTCTGATAACAACACATACCAATTCTTGATTTTCAAATCATGTTTGCCTTATCTGCGGATCATCTGTAACACGCATTGAAATGGAGTTGCTAATTGTTAAGTGTGAATGAATGAAATTTTAATTACGGGAAAATAAGATTTTGATTTAAAAGCCCATAAAGTAGCAAATTATTTGGAAGATTGGCCATGCATTTTTGGCTCCGTTTTTAGCCAGCTAGATGCAGTATCAAGACTGTTAAAATGAGCAAAAAGTAGGAATTGGGACAGTGAAACAGGGGATCATCTTATACGCCAACATAAAAAAATCGTCCAAAAAATTTTCTCAAACTTGGGGGTTATCTTATATGTGGAGAGCCTTATACGCGAAAATATGAAGGTAATTGTTCTGTATTCCGTTTGAATGATCATTTTGTTTCTATCTGTCTTTCTTTTGGATAAATGTACTAATAAAAATTATCCATTTATCTCTCTGCTTGCAGAAATCCATGATGGTGTCACTGACAGGCATCCACTTTGATGACTTTACACGGAGGCCTATTGGACAGGAGGATGGCAGAATCGTAGTCAGACAACATCTCCTGGGTCATTGCCATCACATGCAGTTTGAGGTTGTCTTTGATGTCGAGGAGGTACAGGTAAGCCCAGAAGTTAGCTTCGCCTTCCGAAGTCTTATAAATATGGAACTGGTCTTATTATTATTATTGGAGCCAAGTGTTGGCTGTGAGGTTGTTATTGTTATTTTGCTTGGAAATTTACTAAATCTAACATGCATTTCAATGATATTTTATCATTTAACCCGGCAGATTTGAATGTCATGGAAGAAATTTACGCAATGCTTGTCATGTGACTGAAACAAAAGATATAAAAGCTGTCTTAAGAGCCCAATTCAGTTTCTATTAAACTTTACAATAAGCACTGTTAATTCGATTCCGTATTATGTATTAAAATGTGGTTTTCTACAATAACTAACGAAAAAATCGTAAGATGTAGGTTTTCATATTCAGTAACTAACTAGGTCCTCAGTAAATTGCAAAATGTTGACATTTGTAAATCAGTAGCTTTGAGATAAACAATTAAAATTAATTTGGCTTTATAGAAATTATTATCCAGCTTTCCTATTAATTTTTAGACTGTTACTAGACTCCCAGGAAAAGCAACGACAGTCTCCAACAAAACAATAGTTATTACACACTTGCAAATTAAAGTAGATCCACAGATTGAAGAAAATCTTAGAGAGTTCATCAACAAGTGTGAGAGGAGATTGAATTTGCAACCTTTCCTGAGAACGTACTCTAAATATGCTGAATGGTTTCAACATCGACGGAGAACTTATGGCCATTTCAAGGTAAATAATTTCACTAAAAATATTGTACTTTCGTTTTCACTGAAATTTCCTATTCCCGACTGATCACTAATCGATATTTGCATATCCTATGAAAGAAGCTCAAAACTGGGGTGATTTTACTACAGTATATTGCGATGGAATGTTTTGTTGCTAAGCCAAGCTATAAACATGCACAGCGAACCTAACAAATTTCGCTCTACGCCACTAGTTAACACAAATGAATCCTAGACCCTCCAAGGCTAGCAAATACCAAGTAATGTTACATGTTTTGTATTATTGATTTGTGTTGCTATTTACACATTTTTAATTAATACCACTGGAGGAAATTGCATTATATGAGGGAGATAATGTATCGTTAGGCTAGCAAACACCAAGTAATGTTACATGTTTTGTATTATTGATTTATGTTGCTGTTTACACATTTTTAATTAATACCGCTGGAGGTATGTCCCTATAACAAAGGTACTATCAAAGTTTAGGGAGTGAAGTTGCTTTATATGAGGGAGATAATATATCGTTAGGCTAGAAAACACCAAGTACTGTTACATGTTTTGTGTTATTGATTTGTGTTCCTGTTTATACATTTTTAATTAACACCTTTATATGAGAGAGATAATATAATAGTTTTGGTGGGCAAGCACCACAAACCACCTATACGGTTGCGTACCGTACTTCTCTCATACAACTTAACGCTTACACGTAGTGGAGCTGTTGTTAAGCTAGAAACTAGCTTGTAGGTCACAGCTATGAAAACATTGTAAATAATATTCAAATTAGGTTTGTTTTAAAACTGAAAGAATACATTGACCAAGTAGTAAATTACAAAAACATCTCTGGAGGGATGCTGATGCTAGATTACAGTAAATCAAATCAGCAAATGTTTTTGGTTATTTGTCTATTTTATTAAAGATTAAAAATATATCTAAAATAAGCATATAGCTATTCAACTATTTATGTATTTTATGTATACTGTATACCATATACATAAGTACACACACCCATGTAGGCCTACCTAGGGTTCGGCCTGCCTAGGCCTTGGCCTAGCCTTGTAAAACATATTTATTCATAGCCTAATATGTATTACTGTATAGAGTACAAAAGTACTAAGAATCAGACAGGTTGTGGTAAATCAAGTCCTGTCAGTAGACGTATTGTAACCACAACATTTCAAGTTTTAATAATGTTAACATAAGGTCATGGGTAAAAATAGAGCTAGCCCTAGGTAAATGTTGCCAACTGTCAGCAGTAAATAGGCCAAAAGGCGCCCAGCACGGCCAACAACATATGACGCAATACTGTACCCACATTTGGAACAAAGAGAATAAACAACTATATATATTTATAACTATAGTTATAAATCATACTAACTTTCCAAGTAGAATTTGTGTTAGGCCCACGCACCTGCAACAGAGATTATTAAAGTTTAACTTAAATCAGACAAATCTTAGAAAGCTTGACCAAGAATACTAACAATTTAATTCCGATCATTCAAACATCAACCATGCAGATGAAATATAGAAGTTTTATGTTTCATGTTGAAGGGCAGTCGATAGGTGCTGATGACATCCGGTGTTGTATTATAGAGGGCAGCAGATAGATATTTTACAATTCCAGATTTAAAACCAGCCAACAGAATGTAAAATACATTTTTAAAAAAATATAAAAAGTGACATTTAAAATAAAGTAATACATATTTTTAGAATTTATATGTAAACATTTAAAGATAATAAATCCTATACAACAAACATAATAAAAGCCGTATGGATTAGAACAACTGATCAAAAAAATATAAAAAGAGACATTTAAAATAAAGTATGTATATAAATATTTCAGAATCTATATGTTAAATATAATAATCCTATACAACAAAAGATAAAATATGGAACAACTGATCAAAATAAATATAAAAAGGGACTTTTAAAATAAAGTATATATTGTATTATATTTTTTTACAATATATTTTGCCTTTTATATTTTATTTTATATTCATGGGAAAATTATTGTTTATTTTTTTAAAAATAAAATAGTACATTTTTTTATGAGGCTCCAAGACTTTATGGGTGGGGACGTGTAACTGGCAATTAATTTTATTTAGCCATATAGACCATTGTTCTGAAGAGCTGTTGGTAAAAACGTTCTTTTACAACACACCCTAGAAAAGCCTCTGACGATGTTTACAAAAATTCACAAAAAAAAATAATTCAATTGATAAATTTATAATTACCAGGCCAGATGTTTAAGGAATGCATTGAAAAATAGATTTTTTTATAAACTTGTATAAAGATGTTTGTAATGTTCAGTCCAGTGAAATGGCTAAATTCCTTTAAATCCTAGGCTTACCCAGGTGGGTTGTTAATGTGCCTACCACCTGTTAAATCCCCCTTACTCGGCTGATTCAACGGTTAGATAATTTATATGATTTTAAAGCAAGTTTAACATTAATATGAAAGTAATAACGTATTCTGTGATTGGATAATATGAAAGTTTAATTTAGAAAACCCAAACTTGTGATATATATACTGTTAATAAATTTGTTGAACCTGACTTCGTGAAATGTACCTGTATGTAACAAGACTTTTTGTTATATTATTGTAAACCATGAGCAAAAGTATGAAATCACAAAGAAAAAGAAAATACTGTTCTAACTGTAAATAATACTAGCTTCATCTGGTGAGGGCCTATTTCATTAGAGGTACAGTACTCACACCTAGGATTGTAATGCTAAGCTACAGCATCGTTTATTTTCCATGATTGTTATACAGTATCATTATTATTTCCGTTATTATTATACATCTGATGCATCGGTTTGGTGTTTCTCTCGCCCATTATTGTTTTTTAAAAAAGGCACCATCTGTGATCCCAAACGCTACCAATTACCCATACAGCTGTCATCAATAAGATGACAGAATTAGGAAGGGAACCTGACTGTGAGCAACCCTTCCTAAATTCTGTTTTTATAATTTTGATTACCATGGGATCAAACAGTAGGAATATAACCCTAAATTCTTCTGTCTTACGCCCTCTCTGGAGAGGGCAGTTGGTGGTGTTGTTTAACCCAAATCTAGTTAGTACATATATCATTTCTTCTGGAAGTGTATGCATAATATGCAATTTATGGCCACAATTTATCACATAATATGAATGTATTTTATTGTCAATTATAAATTGGATAGAGGGGCTTAGGGAAGGACTACAGAATCAGATAGAGTTTTCAGACCATCTCGGTCTCACCATCCTTATTCTGGCCTCCTCATTAACATAGTTCACCCCCATTTCATAGTACAAGGCCCAAAAATATAATTAATAGTTCATCTTCATTCTGTAATATGAGGGACATCCTCATATTGAAATAGATATTCTTAATAAAAATAACACATAAATTTTGTTTGTAAACTACCAAAACTGACTAGAACAGAGAATCAACAGCCAATGAGTGGTTCACCAGCAGTTTAAGGTGCAATACCAGCCAGCTCATAATTTAAAACTTGCCACTTAGGGAATGGATATAAATTATGTGTTGCTGTTTACATCCAAGCTTTACAAAGATTAGGGAGTGAAGTTGCTTAATATATAAGGGGGATAGAGCAAGACTTTTTTATACCTTTATTCTTTATTCTCAACCAACAGTGTAAAACACCAATAATAGGTTGAAATAAAATTTTCGCAAATTTTAAATTTTAAAGATCGTCAGGGAGAGCGGAAAAAAATTAAAAATGATATTTTGGGTTTTTTTTTTATTTAGTAAAGAGTAATATAAATAAAGAAAATTTTTAATTTTTTTTCTGAAATTTTCTCTTTTTTTTTGTGCCAGCGGGTGCCTTAATTTGCCAAAAATAAAAATTTATTTGTATTCAAAATCATTGTTATTGACGGGCAGTGGGCTAAACGTGGTATAAAAAAGTCACACCTAATGTTAGGCATGCAAACTTACCAAGGAGTTTGAACCTGCTGAGTCTTGCTATCAAGGTGAGTCTCAGACTGTTAGACCATGGAGGATTTTTCCTCCATGGTTAGACCACAAACATGTTCTATTTGCAAAGATAAAACTCCCAGACACCTTCTCTCATACAAATGACATTATTGATAATAATAATAATTGTCAACTTATATAGCGCAAGTGGCGGCGCCAGCGGGTGGAAAGGGGGCTTAAGCTCCTCCCCCATCGTTCTGGTCAAGGGGGCCCCCCCATCATCGGCCAAAGCTTGTCGGGCATTTGGGCCTATAAAAAAAATAGGCCTAGTTTTCCCATCTTGTTTTGGGGGTGGTGGGAGGAGAAACTCCTTTCCCATACCCACCCCTGGCTCGGATCTTTTGCCCTCAGATAATGTTGCACACTATAGTTACACCCATAAATACTTAGCCCCGCCCAGTCGGACATCTTAGGCCCCCCCCCCTCATAAATTATATCCTAGAGCCGCCACTGTATAGCGCATATTGTAGAGACCTGTATGCGCTTAGCATTATTACCCCCAGTCATTGGATGAAGCACACACTCAGTTTCCTTCGAGAATTCCATAATGTTGCAGCTTTAATCAGCGCATGGTTGTGTTTAAACCTACCCACTTGCACTCCTGGGTGGAAAGAGACAACCGTAGGTAAAGTACCTTGAACTAGCGACTTGCACAGTGAGAGTTTCACTGACACATAGTGGAGCTGTAGTTAAATTAGAAACTAGCTTGGAAATCACATTAAATAATATTTAAATTACGTAATTATAAAACTGAAAGACTGTATTGGCAAACAAAATAATAAATTACACATAACACCTCTGGAGAGATAGCGTGATATTTTGCTAGGTATATTTATTAGATAAAATGAAAATAAGTTTTCAGTTATCAACCTTTGTAAGATAAAAATGTAAAATATGCATAACTTGTAGAAAAAAACGATATAACAAAAAGTGTTTACCTCCACACACAAATTATTTTAATAATAAGACACACACATTATTTTAATAATAAGACAAACAAAAAACAATTTCCTGATTTTCATTGCAGCTGAACTGGCTCACATAGACATGTAATTATTTAAGTCATAAATATACAGTAATACTGAATACTACGTATGGTACTGAATAGATATTTTCAGTTACCCTGCTGAAGTATTTCAAATTGGTGATAGGAGACCATCCAAATTCCCATACAAGGTATGTGTCTGTTCTTTTTGGTTAGTATTATCAAATTGGTTCGTATTATCAAAATATTTATCTTTTGAAAGTTAAATTTCAACTTCCATTTTTGTGCAAATTTATCTGCAAGGTGTAGCATTTTTCCCATCTCCTTTTTAGTGTTAGCTATTGCACAACATCATCAGCCCAACATAACTACTAACTCATACATAATTAACTCTCATGCCAAGATCATTTGAATATAGGATTTTAGTAAATTTGTTAATAAAAATACTAAAATTTTATATACTAATACTGTAATTTAAGCTTTATATAATAATAATAATTATAATAATGATGATAATAATAATAATAACAATAATAATAATAATAATAATAATAATAATAATAATAATAATAATAATAATAATAATAATAATAAGCTTTATTTATAACACAGAAACTTGGTGGATCAACTAACAGTTGTTAATCTGCTAGGCTGTTAGGCTTATATGTGGCAAAGACAAGCCAAACCAATCACTCGTCGCAAAAATCGATTTTGAGTTATTAATACAGTGTTAGAGAGTAAAATAATAGCTATAAAATGGTAAAAAAATCATTCAAATCGGACATTACCTTGTGAAGTTACAAGTGTTTAAACACACAGCTGTTTAAAGAACTATATATGAGAAATCAGCCTTCAAAGTTTATGATTTCAGGCATTTCTCATGCAGAAACTATTATTATCAAATCCTTAAAAAATGTTGTTTTAACATTGCACATTGGGAAAATAACAGCATAGAATGATGTGTAGGTATATAAAGGTTAGTTTAGTGCAATAAAATAGATTTTCAAAAATTTGACATTCCAGCATGATTTTGCCATTTTCTCTGAAACACGATTTGTGACGAGTGACTGGTTTGTCTTGTCTTTGCCACATATAATTAACTTAATTACAAATGATATTTACATAAATTTTGTTATGTGTATTTACAATATCACAATTATATACTTTTTAGATGAAGAAAATTTCTTACCATTACATCATCATTAATTTCATTCCAAAGTTTTGTACCTCTATATGATAAAGTGTTGTTTTTTTTGTAGTCAGTTTTTGGTTTTATTAATATTAATTTTGATTTATAGTTCTTATGTCATAGTAAGAAAGTATAATACATACTCCAAGTATTGAAATACACGCCATCGTGTTGGGATTCAATATTTCGACATTAATTATGTCATCATCAGGAATTCCTGATGGTGACATAATTAATGTCGAAATATTGAATCCCAACACGATGGCGTGTATTTCAATATTTGGAGTATGTATTATACTTTCTTATCTGAGATTAATCAGTGGACCTTTCGGTTTATGTCATAGTATCTTTAAAGACAAATCTGTTAGATGAATAATGAGGTGCAAGGTTATTCATAATCTTGAAAATAGTGATGGCTTCATTCATTTACGTTAGTCTAAATTCATCTATGTTATTAACTTAATGAACAATTCCATATGTAACACCCGTATTACTGTTGCATAACCAGCAGTTGCCCATCAGGCACAAGGCTGAGTTACTGTAGCCCATCTATGGAGTGCAGTTCTTGGCTGGTTGATTGTGGTTGCTGAATACCAGTGTAATTTTCTCCACTTCTGTGTAAGACATTAATAGATAAATATAGTATACAATACCATTCTGATTTTTGTGTGTTTGTCTATCGTTTTATTTAAAAAAAATGTATGTTGCTCTTTTTATTGAAAAAAATAAAATGTGATACATAAAAACCAAGGAATGGATCATCATAAATTTTAGTGGGATGCTAATGTACATAATGTTCGGTTTCCAGGTACAGGATAGAGATATGTACTTTATGGATTGACTGCTCTGGTTTAAAATATTTATTAACATGGTGATGCTCATAATTCTGAAAATCTATATTTAAAAAAAGTAGAAGATATAAACCCTAAACCCACTTTTTTTTTCATAAATATAAAACCATTAGAATGTAGATCTGCAATATTAGCAAAATTTGTAGGTATACATTTATAATTTATTATATTATATATCAATAAAAAATAACTATATTGGATACTATTATCTACAAAAGGAGATTCCATTAAAAAAATTTTTTAAGCAGATTGCTAACATGGTACACTTAACACTCACCCTGATATACTAGGTGCCTGCACCCTCAAACCTTTTGGTCCACAAGGTAGTAAGGGGCTTAGCTCTCCAATCTCAATCTGCTCTGGTACCCATGCTATTACAGGTAAACAATGATGTACAATTTATTAAATATTAATTAATTTTTATTGTCAATAAAGTGATAGTATTTAATGTACGAGTAATGAACATTAATAATATAAAATATATCGTAATAACAGTTTTCATTGCATGGACAACTAATATATGATTCTGAAGAAGAAATATAATCATAGTAACAATCAGCTTTATAATAAAACTTAAAATACTTTAAAAAAATTATTTTGAAAGTATTTCATGAATAAAACAATAATGTTTGGATTCAAAATTGTTTACCTTGGCTGCTTGGGTCCTTGGCACCTGGGTCACAATACCCAGAGTCGTAAATTCTTTCACTGCTATGCAAGAGTTGAATAGAAGTTCCATCACTGCATTATAGAAACCAGAACCAGATTAATGTTTTTAATGTAATGCTCATAATTGTAAAATTCTACAATAAAACACTTAAGTAAGAGCTAAAAAGTGTTAACTCACACACCAGTCTAGTTCATAAACATTGTAAAAAAAATCAGTGTAGATCTACAGTATTAACACAATTTATATATATTTTACTAATTAATATTATATATCAATAAAAAAAAAATAACTTTATTGGAACTATTTCAAAAGCGAGAGAAGATTTTTAAAACAGATTGCTAACATGGTACACTTAACACTTACCCTGATAAACATGGTGCCTGCACCCTCAAACCTCTTGGTCCACAAGGTACTAAGGCACTTAGCTCTCCAATCTCAATCTGCTCTGGTACCCTTGCTGTTACTGGTAAACAATGATGTACAATTTATTAAATATTAATTAATTTTTATTGTCAATAAGGTATTTAATGTACAAGTAATGAACATTAATAGTAATAAAATATATCATAATAACAGTTTTCAGTGCATGGACAATTAATAAAATATAATTCTGATTATGAAGAAGAAATATAATCATAGTAACAATCAGCTTTAAGTATTTTAAGTTTTATTATTAAGTATATCATGAATAAAAAAAATAATTTATTGATTAAAAATTGTTTACCTTGGCTAGTTTGGTCATTGGTACCCAGGTCACAATATCTAGAGTCGTAAGTTCTTCCACTGCTAAGCAACAATTGAATAGAAGTTCCATCACTACATCATAGAAACCATAACCAGATTAATGTTTTCAGTGTAATGCTCATATATTGTAAAATTCTACATTTAACAAATTAGAAAATATATAAAACACTTAATACTTTTTAGTTTCATGACACACACCAGTCTAGTTCATAAACATTATAAAACAATCAGTGTAGATCTACGGTATTAACAAAATTTATATTTATGCTTTACTAATTAATATTACATCAATCTAAATATAACTATATTGGAACTATTATCTAAAAGAAGAGATTTCATTTCAAAAGCAAGACTATATACAGAAACAGAGATTGCTAAAATGGTGCACTTAACACTCACCCTGATATACTAGGTGCCTGCACCCTCAAACCTCTTGGTCCACAAGGTACTAAGGCACTTAGCTCTTCAATGTCCTCCTGTTCTGGTGCCCATTCTGTTAAACAATAATAAAATATATCATAATAATAATTTTCAGTGCATGGACAAGTTCACTTTAATTTACCAAGTCGAGGTTACCAAGTTTTAGTTACCAATTTACCTGATCTCACGATTGAAAGTCAAACGCCTTAAACGCTGCGCCCCACGCTCCTAAAAGCTAGCATTTCCTAGTGGTCCTGCTATTATCAACAAAATCGACAACATTTTGACCGTCCTCACTTGTAATATTTTATTGTTTGTAGGCATCTAATCCAGTGTTTGGTTTTTTTTTTCCTTCTTTTTAGGTTCCTAAAGTATGGGCCTGAAAATTGTAATTGAATTAGTATGAAAAAGGGCCTCTGCTTGCATGTCCAAATGCCTTTGCTTCAGTGAACAAAGGCCTACGTAAAAGGGTGCAATTTTGAACTGGTGAACCAGAACCATGTTTAACCATTACCTTCTGCAAACTATAAAGTATGATATTCAAAAATAAACGGTATGCCTTTAATTGTTAACTAGGCTCAATAAAAAAATTTTAGTTTATCACCCTCTTGCCCATGTCTTCTATGGTATTGGAAAAAATATATAGGCCTAGTTCTGGGGGAAAAAAAAATTTTGTATTTTCCTTTTTTTATTTTTTTACTAAATAGTTAGTAGATAAAGCTTGTATTATGTTAATCATGTTTTACTTTGAACATCAATGCACTAGCAAACAACCCAAGGGTGATATTTGGCTTTAGCAAAATAAAAATAAAAAGCCTCCCTCTCTCATCACTTTTCCAGCCTAGATAGGGTGATAAACTAATAATTTTTTTATGTAGTTTGTTTTGTGTGTAGACTCGCACTTCCCGTAAATACTGAGAATTGCTTTTTGGTTAATATGACATAATTTTGAGCTATCTAGATTGATGATTTATTGTCTGAAATTAAGGTGACCTTGGATGTATCTATCATGCTAATGCTAACCCTTAGTATGTGTGTGAACATAGCTAATAATTTGTTGATTCAGAATTGTTTACCTTGGCTGGATGGTTCCTTGGTACCCAGGTCACAATATCCAGAGTCGTAAGCTTCATTGCTATGTAAGAATTGAAATAAAAAATATTGCAAATTATATAGTATACAATACCACTTTTAATATTATGTGTTTACCTATTGTTTATGTAAAAAATTATTCTTGTCTGTCTAAACTAATTTTACTTTGAATTTTGAAAAAGATAAAAATGAATGTTCAAACTTTCTAGTTAATTAAAAAACTTAAGGTGTAAACCCATGATGTTATGCTGGTAACTAAACATAGAACAATCAGAAATAAAGATCTACAGATTTAACAACATTTACAGTATACTCTACGGAAGCAAAACTGACTGACAAAAATATAAATTATGAATAAATGTTATAAATATATATTATATTTTAAAAGTGTTATTAATATAGGTTTATTGAATATTTATACACTAATTGACCAAAACATTTTGATCTCAGGGGTTTTTTTATACATAGTCTACTGTACTTCAGCAGGTTACAAGATATCACATTTTATATGCAGTAACGATGAAAATAAAATTATACTTGAATTAATTAATTTCTTGTGTAGGTTAAATTACTAGCTTTCATATCAAAATTAGAATGATAGAAACATGTTCATCACCAATTAACACACATAAATAATACAATACCTATATTTTTTACAGTGTTTCCTTAAATTAAATAATTATCGATAGATTTTTTAGTAAAATGTCAGTGTTTAATGTAACTTTTTTTATTTCATTCAAAACTATTCTGTTTACCAGAACAAATTATAATTATAAAAAATTAACAGACACTATACTATGCATTGCCTAGGTATACATCAGGTGAAGGTACATTAATAAATATCACGTTTATCATAACAGACACTGCTAGGCATTGCCTAGGTATGCAACATGCAAATATGCTAATAATTATCCCATACCAAAGTGAATAATATTATGCAAACAAGCAAAGACATTATTTACCAAAAGAAATACTTATGCCATACAATGCATTGCCTACTACATATATATAAGTAAAATATATTAATAACTGACTTACTATATCTGTTTACAACAAAAAAAATAGGGCTTTTCCACATTGCCATAAATGAAAAATGATGTTGAAATTGCAACAAAAAGTCTTTAAAAAACATAAAGTTAAAAACACATGCAAAAAGAAATACTTATGAAGTTAAAAAAAACAATGGAAACCAACTTCACGACTAATGTGACATTAGCATAGTTACCAACTTGAGAGATTTTAAACGCATGACTACACCAGATGGCTGAAAGGGGTGGGGCGTGTGGGAGGGGCCGCCGGGCTGCATTATATTTTTTCCCATACACTTAAGGCAGAAATTACAGAGGGCGCTATTATAGGTTAGTTTGGTGAATTGATATTCATGCCGACTTGCTCTAGCGAGTCGCGAAAGCGCAGTGTTCGCTGGCTGTGGAATATGAAATTGCCTGTGATGTGAAAGCTACGGTGTATGTAGTAAGGTAGGACAAAATCACTTGGAAGTTGGTCAAGACAGTGTAGTCGACACAGTGAAAATTAATGGACTAATGTTTAGTATTGTAATTATAATATCCCTATGCCTAGAAACTCTTTACGTACAGCATGGTCTTTGAAAGTTGTATAAAAAGCAGCGTTGAATCTGGTCAGTTATTTGAATAATGCAGCATAAATGTAAAGTACAGTATGGCATACATACAATATACCAGGGAATTGTTTTAGAAGAAAATTCTATGTACATTAGTGTTGTAATGTTGATTTCTCACAAACATTTCATTCATATTCAATATAAATAAAAGTAATAGGCACAGATTTATATAGCAATAAACATTGATTATACCAAATCTGATGATCTTCTATGATATGTCGTACTGTTTGTATTAAAGGCTGTCTACCCAATTAAAAAATTGAATAGCGTATTTAAAGTGATCAAAATCAGATGGAAGTAAAAAAAAATCCTTAAGTTACCAGCCAATGTATCATGTAAAAGCATACAGGAAATACGTTCACTGTCTGTTAATCGATGACAGGGATTTTTTCTCATAAAAATGTTTGATTGTAAAATTGTAAGTTAGCAACATGTGTCTAAATATACCTTCTTGGTCCGAAGTACTTGTAATTTGTCTCCAAACATTTCCAAACGTTTTATCTTTCAGAATCAGTACTATTATAGGGGGCATACAATTGCTACATATGTCATAATACTATACTGTAGGCCTACTCAAATAGCCAGATTCAATATTATGTTTTGAAAGACCATACTGTACATAAACTGTGTCTCATAGGCATACTATTGCAATTATAGGGACATCAATTTTTGTAATGTCTTAACTATCAAGGCCTATTTAACAGATTTAGGACTACTCCACAGTGTTCATCCACGCATAAGCATGATTATCAGTTCACTGACCTAAAATAGCACCCTCTGTTAATCTGCCGTAAGTGTATGAGAAAAAAATATGCTGCCGGGCCCAGACCCGGAGCCCCGGTGGGAGTCCAGGGGCTCTGGAACTCCAACCATCGCGATCTCAGCATTATTAAGCTGTCTTAATACGAATTTGGGGAGTATTTGTCGACAATACCTCGGGTACGGTACATAAACAAAAATATTTTTAGTACAGTTTCAATGTACTTTATGTTTAATTTGAGCACCCGAACTACTATGTGCACAAACATTTCATTACTTAAACAAAAAATGAACAGGCATGCTGATCAATTTTTAGTAACACGTTAGTGAATTTAGTATTCACCCTGGTATTCACGTATTCAAGTTACTGCATGATTGTTCTTATATTTCTAATAAAACCAAAATCTTCTAATGTTTAATACATTTTCCCCTTAATATTCATTATCACGCATAAACCTGTGCTAAATGCGTGATAAATTTATGATCAGGCATGTGTTTCTGCAAAATGTGTTTCATCCAAAATCACTTTAAAATGTGGGACCATCCCGCACGGTGCGAGATGGTTGGTAACTATGCATTAGTGAGACTCAAACATTGGTCAATGCATTTTTAGTTCATCTACCTTGAGTAATATCATGGCAATAATTCAGTGATTGAGAGCAAAAATTGTTCGTGCATTTCATAGTCATTTTGCGATTAGCCTAGTTGCAGCTGGTTTGAAATGCTTTAGTTAACGCAACTTTAATCACTCTACTTCCTGTCGTCACCAAAAATTATTAAAACCATTAAAACATGACAAACTATTCTAGGAAGTTCCATTATCATTGGATACATTTTTAGAAATATTTAGGTCTTGGACCTTTGCACTTTAAATGACCCTCAAATTAACACCTGAATCTGGATCGTCACTAAAATTCAATGTTTTCTTCCTTGTAACATGGTAAAATTTTCAGAAAGTTTCATTCAAATCAGTCAATCAGTTTTTGGGATATCTGGTCTGGGACATTTCCATTTAAATGGTCATCATATCCACACCCTACTTTGGATTGTCACCAAAATTTTTTTCTTTATTTGACATGACAAACCATATTGTCAAGTTTCATTTAGATCCATGTGAGTTTTTGAGATATTTAGGTCTGGGACGTTGGAATTGTAAATGACCCTCGAATTTATACCCGAATCTGGATTGTCACCAAAATAGTTATTGAAATATGTGGTCTGGGACATTTTCTTTAAATGGTCCTCATATCCACGCCCTAATCCGGATTATCACCAAAATTTAATCAATTCTTTATAGGACCATGACAAACTATTATGGAATTTTTCCATTTAGACCCATTGATAAAATGTTTATTGAGATATTTAGGTCTGGGTTGTTAGAAATTTAAATGGATCGTCATCAAAACATAGTAATTTCTTCTTTGTAACTTGGTTAAATTTTTCCGAAGGTTTCAGTCATACCAGTTGATTTGTTTTAGGAATATTTAGTGTAGAGTGTTTGCCTTTAAATCTCTTTAATTGGTCCTCACATCACACCCCACTCTAGATTGATATATGGTCTAAGCTTCATCAAAATTTGGAAAAGATCCAAGCATAGAAAGTGAGCTTCGTCAAAATTTGGAAAAGATCCAAGCATAGAAAGTGACCAAAGTGCCGGGCGGAAAAAAACTAGGTGCAAAAAGATAGGAAAAACTATATGTAAGGAAAAAAAATCAGAACAAAAACAAAGACTTTTCCAGCTACTGCTGGGAAAAGCCATTATCCCATTTACTAAAGTAAATAATACCGTATTATGTAAAACAAGTGCAGATACTCTTACCAAAAGGAATAGTTATGCCATATATGGGTTATATAACAAGCAAGGATACATTCATGATCACTGTACATGTTTGAACTAAAAAATATTCTGTGTACAAGGGTACTATATATTGTCTGAACTTACAGAAATTTGTTTTATACTGGCATGGTAAATGACAAAAACATAAAAAATAGATTGATGTAATTTACAAAGTATAAATAAATCTAAAACATGGAATTAATTCATAATACACAGGTAGCACATCATAACACTTTACTTACAGTATACTTTACTATTAAAAACATGTGTTAAGTTAGGGATGATTCATGAAGGATTGCCTATTGCAAGATGCTTTTGTTTGAGGGACACAAAAGTAAAGGGTAAAGGTAAGGTAAAGGAGGAGAATATCCCATAATTTACAGCATCATTGTGCTGAATTGCGTATGGGCGTGGTCCGTGACTACCTAGCAGCCGTAAAGAGGTGCTTCTTGGTAGGTACATGTTCACATCATTCCACAACAACAGGGGCTGAAATGAACCATAACATCGGGGTAACCCCATACTCTTTCGAAAGATGCAATGGGTTCTTTAAAGTGCACACGAGCCAGATGTAAATATTGGACCCCCATTTTAAGTCCTTATCTCAAGACTCAATTCTACCAACTGAACCATGGGCGAGGAGCGTCTGAAACCAGCGCCGATGTAAGGCTGTAGCTAGCGGCGCCCCTACCTTACCGCTCGACCAGCGCCAATGTAAAGGCTGTAGCTAGCGGCGTTCTCACCTTTCTCGCTCGATCTTTCGACTCGCAAATACCACATCAAAAAAGAGTACGTCCAAAAGAATAGAAAGAAAACAAGACAAGCACCAAGATCATTGGGGATATCAAAATTATTGCAAGATTTAGGAGAAAAAATAACATCAAAAATTTACATTAAATAATCTCATGTACAGGATTTCAATAAGAATAAAAATAAAATTAGGTCAAAATTCAATATCAAGATAAAAATTTAAAAATCATTAAAAGCATGAAAGCCAAAAGGCAACACCAAAGTTATTGCAAAATGTCCATTTAATGTCCATCGAAAATTGTAATTTGAATATTGTAAATTAATTATTTTAATTTTAAATTGTTTACAAAGAAATGTTTAATTTAGAAAAGATTATAATCAATAATGTTATTAGCCATTGAGATGAAAAATAAACTTACAATTATTAAATCAGTTGTAAAAAGATATACAATTATAACATAGGCTACGGTTTGGTTTCTGCCAAATGAATCTGGGCAGAGGAGAAAATAGAAATATGATGGTACTTATAATTTTAATAAATTTATCTGAGACAAAACAAATCACTTTATACTAGGCCTACTTAAAAATAATAAAACATTTAACATTTTATTTAAAGTACAACTTTTTCAGCTGTCTATTAATTAATGATCACAAGAGTTATTGGTACAGTCAGATTATTCCCAAATATTTTGATAAACAGTTCTATTAATTGGATTGAAATAAAAACAAATTTTTTTATCTATGTAAGAAAATCTTATTTGAGATTTTAGGCAGCATGCACAATAAAAACAAACAATAAAACTGTCGTAAAAGTTTGTAGTTTTTTTGTGGTGTTAACAGGAAAAAGTTCTATTTGCCAGATTTTGATTTTTCAAATATATCAAACAAAACATAAAAAATTCCACTTACCCTCCAAAATCCATCCTTAAAGTTACCTGTAACAAAATTTATTTATTAAAATTAATTATTGTTTTCGTATTGAGTGAATGCAAGTATAGACCTATCTTTGTTTTTCTACGAAGAGGGATATTGTAAGTCATTTATCGGAATGTATAGACAGAACCTTGTAAGATTAATATACATTTAAATAAAAACCTCAAAAAACTAAATAAACAATAGGTAATGATAGAAGTACAGTAGTGTTAGCCGTGTTAGTTTTAATAAAAATTAAACAAGTAATGAAGAGGCAGCACTCTCAGACTAACACACACACGTGATGAAGCTGGCATTGACTGCTAGCAAAAGCTTGTGTCCAATAAAATTACATCTTTAAAGTTAGTTAGTAGGTAATGAAATTGATCGAGCTTGGGAAGAATAGTCTCATAATTCCTAAACCATGTCACTAATACCAGTGGTGGTGCCTGGATTAGCCTAAGGGAGGATTAGTTTTCGACAGGAGGTCTGAAAATTTCCGACGAATGCCAAAACTATATTGAATTAGTGCCTGCTCGTGGATAAGAAATAAAAATTATGATGTACCATAATAAATCAAATCATCTTTACAAAGAGCTATTAGTAATAAGGCCATGTAAAATAAAACAATTGGTTAGCATCCTTATGTTATCAATTTTCATGGTAGGGAGGGGTTTTTTTTTTGCATCGAACATGAAAAAATAGTTTCGCAAGGAAAAACAGCAAAAAAAAGAAGAATAAAACAACAGAGACCAAAATTACATACAAGCATTTATAGCAAGCAGAAACTTTTTGCGTCATAATGCAATTATCATGCACAATTCACTCCTCAACACAACAGGCATCAAGAATACCATGTGGCTACAGTATAGGCCTATAGAACAACAGTAGAGCATAGAACTGCAAGTGGACTGGCTAGTGTGCGGACGGGTGGTAAACAAACCTATATTAAATTGAGTTTGTGAGTGTATTGTTAAAAAAAAAAAAAAAAAAAAAAAAAAAATCAGGTCGGTGGCCTTTTTGATGGTAGGGAGGGGATGCTAACCAATTATTTTATTTTACATTGCCTAAGTTGGGTAAAATAGCTCAGAAAAAGGTATACCCCAGTAAGCCACCATCATTGCATCATTTCACACTACAAACATTTTCATGCTAGTATTTGCCACACCCTTCTTTATACCCTAGGTTGCTTAAGCATGGCATATAATCGCTCGAAGTGGAACTGGTTGGTGGAATTGGGAAGTCGTCCCGATTGCGCTGGGGACTGCTAATGCTATGCATGATACAACGATTGCACTGAGAACACTAGCGATTTTATGGAGACCAGCCATTAGAGACTTGGCATAGTTGGACCTTAAATCTTATTCATTCTACAAACTTGGCCCCTTCCGTAAAGTTGAGAACCCGAAATATGCGACTGTTTTACAAATGCGGGTAGGACCTTGTTTTGTGACAATAATCTTACAGGACACTTGGTAGGTCTGGCACCTGGAGTATAAACCCTTGGTACCTAGAGACACTGACCGATTTTGCCCCATTCTAAGCTTTTCTGAGACTTTAGAATGTATTATTCCAACAAAAAATACATTGTACATGTAATAATTTGACATATTTTGGTCTCAATGGATAGATGATTGCATTATCTCTAATGTGGTACTTGATACTACAGTATTTACATTATCCACTGTACCATGAATTAAGCTGATTATACAGTACCAGGGTAATAGGATCATACAGGTTGTGGTAAAAAATGTCCTGTCAAGTATGAGGCGCCATCTGTTAACTTATTTAATACAATCCATATATATATAAATATATATACAGTAGGCATATAGAGAGCACGTGTAAAAATAGGAGAAATGGAAAAGGCGAAATATTGGACTTGAATCTGTCTCTTATACACATCTAGATGTGTATAAGAGACAGGTATTATTCCAACAAAAAATACATTGTACATGTAATAATTTGACATATTTTGGTCTCAATGGATAGATGATTGCATTATCTCTAATGTGGTACTTGATACTACAGTATTTACATTATCCACTGTACCATGAATTAAGCTGATTATACAGTACCAGGGTAATAGGATCATACAGGTTGTGGTAAAAAATGTCCTGTCAAGTAACATGTTGCAACCACTAAATGTCAAGCTTTGATTTAATCATGATTTAATGTTCAACATGAGGTCATGGGAGCTAGCCCTAAATATGTCTCCCTGTCTGTTAGGCCTAAAGCGGCCCTGCTTTGCATGGCTAGCGACACTCGACACAGATATCACGGCCTGGCAATCCTCGTAAAAGTACTAAAGAAAGATGCTATACCATAAATCATACTTCATTTCCAAGTATTATTTGTATAATATTGTCATAATTTACCTGATATTGTAGAATGGATATATGTTCGCAGTAATGTGGTAAAGTTTCAATTTAAAAAATTCTAGCCATGGGTAGCTTAAGACCAGGACAGCTCACCAATTTAATACTGACCAATCAATCACGATCAGACTGCAAAAGTTCTCATCACGCCTTAGTGCAAATAATATATCTTATTTTTGTGATTAATTGTTTAATTTGATTATATTATTACAAGTGAAGTTTAGAAGTCATGGAGGTGAAATATTTCCACACGTATGTTTTCATGTGCGTATATTAGGCTGTGTATACTAACCAATCAAACATGTGTCATGTTTTATTATCAACCAGATCTCCAAAAAAATGTAGAGGGCAGTATTTTTAATAAGTTCTAGGTTTATTCGTATTATAATTTAGTAGTCATAGTGCAAATACTGAATTCGCACAATATTTACAATACTACGTAAAAAATAGTTCTATAGAATATCAAATATAGAAAGTGACATTCAAAATTAAATATATAAACATTTTCCAGAATACACGTTAACATTTGTGTGGTAAACTGCCAAAGCAGTCACTTCTCGCAAATCGTGTTTCTGAGATAATGGCCAAAACATGTTGGAATGTCAACATTTTCAAAATCGATTTTATTACGCTAAACTAACCTTTATAATATATATCATGCTATGTTATTCTTTTCCCCATTTTCAATGTTTAAAACAATGTTTATGATTTGGTAATGGTCTTACTGAAGCTTTGAAGGCTGATTTCTGAAATACTGTTCTTTAAACAGCTGTATGTTTAAGCTCCTGTAACTTCATAATGAAATGTTGGATTTAATGATTCTTTTGTTTTACTTTTAATTTTATTTTACTGCTTAAAACCCTGTACTAAAAATTGATTTTTTAAATTTTTTTTAAATTTTTTTTTTGCAGGGAGTGACTGGTTTGGCTTGTCTTTGCCACGTTTAAAGACATTAAATTCCCATACAATCATGTTGAAATGAGACAAGAATAAAAAGTTTCATTTTACTTCTTTTATTAAAAACAGTTTTTATTATTTACAAGCCTGTTTACCGTTGGAATGCATTGTGTCTGTGTTCACCAACATTGTTGTTAGTAAAAGAAGTAAAATAAATCTTTGTAATGTATTTTGCCATCTATTTTTCCACCTCTTTGCCATCTATTTTTCCACTTCTTCCTAATGACAATCTTTTAGATCGTCATTAGGCCAAAAAAAATATATTTTCTGTCTCTGGTCAGACCAAAGTTAAAGAATTGATGCGGCTATGCGGTTTTTTTTTTTTGTTTGGTTTTTTTTTTTTAAAGCATGGAAAGTACAGAAAAGGTGTTTTTAATATTTTTTTTTATGTTCTGCTAATGCTATATATTGTTGTCCTTTCACATTGTCCTCGATTTTGCTTCAATTGCCAAGGGGACCCCATCTTCATCATCATTATCAGCATTAATTGAGGACGACGGACTTTCATCACATAGGCATACTTACACGCTCAGCAAACTCGCTGAGCTACGGTATCACAAGATAAGATGCCAAAAGGTCCCTTATATTCCAGTGTATAAACCGCACCCCTAATTAGGATGTGAAATATCACAATTTTTTTGTCAACTGTGTATAAGCAGCACCTATTTTTTAAGCTCCAAACCGTTCCCATAATTTTAATTTTCTTTTATTACTTACAAATGTTCACATAAACAACTGGAAATGCATGGCCTAACCTAGAATGGATAAGCCGCACCCCAAAATTCGGGATAGGTGGCGATGTTGTATGTGCGGTAAAAAATTGACGCGCAGGGTCTAAATCGACGCGCGCATTGACGAGAGACCGTTTATTGATTTTGTTTGGCCTTAGTTTTATTTTCCATCGAAAAATGACTTTTTTTATTTTTTTCAAATATTAAATATTTTCATGAGTCTTCAAAATCTGATGAGGATAGGGCCATGAAAACTAGCAATTAATTTGGCCCAATAGACCATAAAAAGGGTTAAAAGTCCCTGATGATGTTTACAAAAAAATCAGAAAAAATAATTCAGTAGATAAATTTATAATTTTCAGGCCAGGTGTTTAAGGAATGCATTGCAAAATAGGATTTCTTTAAATAAAAATGTTTGCAATTTTCAGCTCCAATGAATTGATTAAGGCTACGTTCAGACTTGGATACAAGCCAGGCTTGAGTTAAGCCCGGCTTAACTTTGCCGGGCGTTCAGACTAGCGGGATTAGCCAGGATTTGCATAATAATGAACTGTGACAAGGAAATGTGTTTCAATTGCTCGCGAAACGTACCTCGCTCACAGTGTACGTAATTGAATGCAGATTGGTCATAGTCAATGCAAGACCCCCCGTAACGATTAAAGCCCGGCTTAGAAAAACACGGTGGCATGCCAGGCCTAGTTACTATAAACACAGCCTGGCTTGAGATAAGCCACCTAGTTCAGACTGGCAGGTGGATAAACCTGGTGAGTTGAGCTGGGTTTATCCACCTAGTCTGAACTAGGCCTAAGTCCTTTAAATCCTGCACTGTACCCAGGTTGGTTGTTGACGTGCATACCACCTGTTTCCTCCTTACTCGGCTGATTCAACAGGTGACCTAACAATTCACCAGATATAGCATTAGACAGACATTCTTCATTGTATTGGATTTATTGCTCAGGTCTTCTCTCTGTCTTTATTGGCAGTCTGCTTATATACTTCTGGTAGAGCTACCCAGTCTCTTGGGATAGGATCAAGTTTTTAAAAGAATTTATTAATGTCTTCGCTGATCATATGACCCAAGTTTTGTGTGCAGCTGGACAATAGAACAATGACCTCAATGCTTCATCTTTCTTTATTCGTGGTATTTACATTGTTTTATAAAGGGTTGTCAACCACATAGGAAATGATGGAGTACTGTAGAGGATGTACAGTAGATAAAGTAGAGATAGAGTAACACTGTGTATAAGGGTTGCTACATTATTGATAGTTATTTTTACTTCTTTTTCTATCTACAATCAGTGATTTCTTTCTGTGGATTTGTGTGGCATTCAAGCAAAAAGAACTTAAATAAAGTAGATAAGGAAGGTTGTACGATAATAAGAATTAAACGTAAAACCTTGAAAGAAATTATGGAAGCTGCTATGTTAAATCAAATATAGAATATATAATCACTAATAACAATAACCCACTCCACAATTACATCAGTTTTACTTTTAGCAGATCTAGTAGAATTGTTATGAACTTGAATTTAGGCCAATATTATTGGGTTTGAATCTAACTCTCCATCATTCACATCAACCAAATATAGTAGAATATGTATAGGAAAAAGATAGTAAAGTAGATAGAGTTACACTGTATATATACCAGGGTTGCTACTTTCCTGTTATATTTTATTGCCTTCTTCACCATGGGACTGTCGGCATAATATTAGGATGAATCTAATTCTCGTCATTCACATGTGTCATTGGGCAACGTACTTTACCCTTGTTTGCCTCTCTTCACCCAGGAACGTAAATTGTACAATGTTTTGTTAAATGCATTTGTTTATCATTCTGAAAATTCTTTCCCCAGGAGGTGAATAGTTTGCCAAACATCTGTTGTCCCCTTCCCACCCTCTACTTTTCCCTCTCCTCCTTCTCTGATATGTTCCCCCTCATGCACTTTGTAAGTTGGGATGTAGCCGCTTTTAAAGTTCATTGGTACCTCTCTTCCATTGTGATGATATCTTAATGAGCATCATAAATCCTTAGGGTGACATTGCTGATACCATTAAGTTGTTAGTAACACTTAAAATAATTGACAGTACAGGTGACTTATGGGTTGTTATGTGGGCATGGGGCCTAGGCCATGGGCTACATACTGTCAGTTGGAATACCTATCTCAGATATATTGCAAAATTACTTGATTACATGTTGTAGTAATCTGTTCAGGGTAAGTTGAAGGTGAGAAAGGCCTGACCAGGTGAGAGGATGACATTGTAAGGTTATAAGCCACACACTTTACTTTGACCAAAGAGAAATTTATTGGATTTGTGGTTCTCCATGCTTTAGCATAAAAAAGCTTAAGCTTTTAGCTTAAAATCTCCATACCATATTTTGACAACTAGAGCCGCCTCACTTTATCAATTAGCCTCTCCAGTTAAGGGTTATATATCCCCTATACACCTCATTTATACTACCACATCCAGTGCCTACATATATTCCCCATATTATTCTCCTAGGCTACCTTTCCTTACCTCTTCGCCATTACCAATCCCAATTCTTTACAATTACCATTCCCCTCTTTAGACCTCTCCTTCCAAATAGCTGGAACAATTTGTGTTTCTGGTTTACTAGTCCACAGCTTCCTGGGGGATTCTTAGATTAATAGTTGCATACTCCTAGACTACCAGGCCCCAGCTTCATACAGTAGATTGATAGTTCTCAGCCTCCAAGCCAACCAGACTGAGACCCCAGCATTGTAGATAAAAAGTACCCAGCCTCCTAGACTGCATAATAATTATTTAAACTTTATAAAGTGCAAAGTATATAAAATATGTATAATGTATGGCTGAAAGTTGAGATGTTTGTTTGAAAATTTTTTTTTTTCTAATGTATTAAAAGTCCCAAGCTTCCCATTTGCTAGACAACTAGTCTCCAAGAAACGCCTCCTTGTTACTGAGTCTTGATTGTGTATGTTGAAAGCATTATAATATGTGGTACGCTGTATGTAATTAATGGAATTGAATTGAATTATTCAGATACTCAGATACCTTATTTGTCTATGTACAAACAGAGATTTGTTGTCCGCCGGCTTAAAAATTAATATAATCGAAAAAAAATCCACAGAACCACAGAAACATACTTATACTTATTGTAATATTAATTCTGCTTATTAGCATTTTAGTCAAAAACATGTATGGGAAAATAAACTTGCTGTATGTTAACATTACTGTATGTATAATATGCTAATCGCCTTTAAAATACTTCACAGCTCAATACAAAACATTAATTGCTAATAAAATGGTCAATATTTTTTGAAAAACTTTTGTTGACTGCTGTCTATATTGCGTGTTTCAGGAAACATTAATTTTACACCCTGCATTCACTCACGTGCAGTCAGCCAGCAGACACATATTCACTGGGGATCGATAAGTTTAATAATATCCTCCGTGGAGATTGGTCCTAAATTACGAAACCAATGCACTGCAATGAATCTGAACAAAAGTGTGTAAATCATATTTCTCTATAGGCCTAATATTTTTCTGACAGCAATTTCACAAAGCATCTACAAGTGAAAAAAAAAATGATATTTTGCTTGAAGTACCTGTATTGATACTCATTTCAAAGAAATATTGTTTGAACTTTAAGTCGTTTTGAGGCATTAAAAGTTCTTTTTCTGTTCCAAGGTTAAATTTTCGCTGCGGTTGTAAATGACTTCAATCCACAGGGACAGTAAACAAGAGAATGAATAATATCATAATTTTGTGGGAGAGGTTGCTACATCATTTGTATTTCCAGTTTTCAGTCTTAGGGTGGGTGCTTTGTACCTCTCAATATGCATTTTTGATTGCAACTTTGGGCAAGGCACATTACCTACGCTTGTCTCTGCCTCCACCCAGGAGTGTTAATGGGTACGTGGTAAGATGGTGTGACATTGCAGTGGTGGATCAGGGGTGGCAAATGAACTGCCCACCCTCTCTCCCACCTAGCAGCAGCAAAACAAAGCTTAAAATAATTATTTAGATAAAAGATTATAATATAGCTAAAGTATCTAAAACTTTTTGTACCTCCTGAATACATACAAGGCACTTCATGATTATATTTTTTCCAGTGATGACATATATGGTAATATTAATAATAATTATCATTATTACTTTTAAAATACCACCTGGTTTGCATTGGTGTGAAGCAGCACAAAAATATAAAGTGTGGTAGCAATAAGGTTGGAGATTATGGTTTACAATTACTGCGCTAACTGGCTTAAAAATATTTTACCATTATACATGGAATTTATATATTTGTTATTGCATGGAGAAGGGGCATGATTGGTCCATATAGCACAGACTCTACCCATAAAATATACATGGTTTGTTATTAAATACTTCATTGTTTATTGAGTTTTGGGAGTTAACTGGATGGTCAAGGTCTTATACTATATTTATGGGTAATAAAAGCAGTGGGGATAAGTGATTTGTACCCATGGATATGGACAGAGCTACGCCTATGTGAATATTTTAACTTTTTTTAATGGCGCCTGGTCAAAGGTGTGTCATGTTACGAACCCATATCTGCTACTCACTCCAGTTACGAATCATATATTAATGAATGTCTGACATATGATCATGTCTCGTCGTTTATTTTGAATTATGGGACTGCACTTTCAAATCTTCAAGAACCTGTCTGAAAATGTGAATATAATACCAGTGCTCTGCAAATTAGACTAATCATTAGGCTGCTTTCAAAATAATGAGGGTCTGTACTTAAGTAATTGGAAGGTTTTAGGGAATTGTGTGAATTCCTTGTGGAATGACTGGGCCTTATATTGAAATCGTGAGGGGATGTACATTTCTTTTAAAACTTTATTAAACATCCATATATCTTCCTCATGAAGCTCCTACTGTAGTTAATAATATACCTTTTTTCCCCTTTACCTTTTAATACTTAAAATTTTAGTAATAGTATTTTATATTTAATTAATTCATACCTTGCTGATTTACAGAAAGTTGATCATTGTATATTTGATATCAACTTTATTTAATTTTTACTGTTTCTAACTGCTCTGCCTACAATAATTACATTTTATCTGTCAAAAAATGGGATGTGCTGTTCCCATATTTGGGTGTAATACTGTATGACATCACCATGGTCATATATGTGGTACTGAATTTAATACATACTTCTTAGAGTTATTGAATAAATTTGATTTGTTTTGATTAGATATTGTGAATGTTCAAAACATTCTTATCAATTTTTTTTTCTTATGTATTTCTCCGTCTATTTTTTTATTGATGATGTGGAAATGAACTTTATATTGAATTGAAATTGAACATTATGTAAAAATATAAGTAGCATTCTTTTTCTTTTTTCATTTTTTTTATTTATTGTAAACTCTTATTGAATAATATTTTTAATTCTTCTCAAGTGAATGTGTTTGCATCAGTATATAATAAGTACTATTTAGTTAAAAAGCCAATTGAAACATTTAAACCCTCTTTATTAAAAGGTTCAAATTAAGTTAATACTACTTTAGTCACATAATTGATACCATAAACTATAAACATCCTTCAATCAATTACTATACATACAGACAATGTATATGTCTGCAATACTGTAATCAAAACTTTAATATGAATTATGCATCTATATATATTCAAGTCCTGTCCAGACTATCAAATGTTATTTGACAAAGAACTGTTGTATGCCCATATATAGCCATGATGTGCCTATATATGGTCATGATGTGATGTCATCATGACCATATTTAGGCATGTCACATGTTTTTGTCAAATAAAATTTGATAGTGGGGACAAAACTTTATAATTATACAGTGTAAGCAATTTTATTGTTTAATTTTAATGTTAAATTTATTACAATTAAAATATTTAGTTTTAATGTTAAATTTTCCAGTTTAATTGCTAACCCAGAATATATATATATCTGTCCAAATTTTTAGATTTATTTTGAATTTTCTATTTGAGGAAATGTTCCAGAAAATATAACAAAATCTGATTTGTTTTTATTGAGAAACCAAATGTTTCGTGCCAAGTGGGCAACATGTCTTGGATTTTCTTCTGTCCCCATGCGTGTAGTAATGACATTTAAGTATGGCTTAGCGATCATTATTCCTGAAATGTTTCCTGTATTATTCTAGGAGGCTTACCACAAGGAAGTGTGCCTGCCTGCTGGGAGCACAGGACCACTACTTGAGTTCAGCCGGCCAGGTCAGACGAGGTGAGGTTGTAAAACTTTCAAATTGTAAAAATTATAATTATGCTTGCCTTTGGTTTTGGTAAAATAAGTAAAGATTTTGTATTCTGCAGTTGAAGTCTTCCAGATGAATCATTTGTTTGTTCCTGCTACTAGTGTCGCTAACAAATCCATTAGTACCCCTACTACTACCACGACCTCTATTATTGCTGCAAGAAATCGAGGGCATCATATTCAATTCACATTTTGTCTTGCAGAATTGTGTTCCTGCTAAGTTGGGTCATCCACATAGATGAGGATGATGAGGTCCACCAGATAATTGACCTAGTTCCCAAAGCATCTTTATCAGGTGATTTTAATAATAAAAATAATTGGCCCTAACGGCCGCTCATACAAACAGGAATGACCGCTCACTGGTCCGCGCGTTAAACTGAAGTGTTACCGGTTCCTCAATTGAGCGTTTAACGTTGTATTAATTTTTTTGTCCTATAAATGAACATTCTAAGATATTTGAGAGCTGGTTGACAACAAAATTGGAAGAGCTAATAAGATAGACATTTTTAAATAATTAGAATGTTCATTTGTACAAAATTAAAATGTCTTAAAATTGAAAAAATAAAATGTCTTAAAATTGGGGGAAAACAATGAATACCAAGACGGCAATTCAAACTCACGACCTTTGGTTCTTTAGAACACATCATTAACCGACTGTGCAATCCATGCGACGTGTCCTATTTATGGTATTGGCAGTAATCTGCAGTCCTTTCTGAAACCCCTATTTTGTTCTGTAGGTTAATGGGGCACCCAAGGTTCCAAAAAAAGGGCGATGAACGTTTGTTGAAAATCACCTCTAGTTTATGTGCAACAGCAACAAAAACAATAAGAACATAGGTTCAGCTGAGTGTTTCTAGAGCTCCTCATCGGAGGGAATAATAATAAAAATAATAATTGGAAAGCGGCTGCCCATGCAAAAAAAATCTATTAAGCAATCAGCACTCAAAAGGTCTAATTATTAATCAGCCGGGTATTCCTCTAGCTCCTCATCAGAGCTAATAAACTGGTATTCCATTTTCACATATTTTTCCCACATGCACAGTAAATTATAGTGAACAGCCAATCATAAATATGGATAATACAGGATGTTTATTACAATATTTTGCAACAATTATAGAAGGATAAAAGTGGATGCACTTCATTAAAATATTTATATTTTTTCTAAAACATTTAAAAAAATTAATTTTGCAGTGCATGATTTGGATGATGAAGGCTTGTTAAAGAGTGTTCCTGAAAAGTTTCTTTTGATGGTTAAAACACTCGGTCTGGAACACGCCCTCAAAAGCTTGATTGAAAGTGTGTGTAAGATTGATACTACAACAACCACATGAGAAAAATCCTTTTCTTGGAAGAATCTTGAATATTGGTGAGTTGCTTATCATGAATTCATATACTATATTTACATGATTTCACATGAACATGTAATAATAAAAAATAATAATAATAGTTACATGCTTGGATACAAATGATGATGACCTGTTCGGTTTGTTTTTGGCATACGTCGCTATAAGTCATTATACTAGAAATTGCAAATTGCAAGTGAAGTGCTGCGAAGTACAACTGCATAAAATGTTCTTCGAACTAAATTATTTATGCGAGTCAATGAAAATAATGAATAATAAAAATATAACAAATAATATGAGCATGACCCATTGTGTATATATTATTAGAACAGCGTTGGTACAATAGTGTTTTGCTGCAGTGACATCTCTCTGCTGGCGATGGCTC
>NW_022730786.1:677909-754558 GCF_011630105.1 Anneissia japonica | reverse complement strand
GACGTTGGTACGAGTAGGTTAGTCTACAAACGTCGCCTAAAGTAATTGATTTTACCCGGCAGAACGAAAGAAGGAAACTCCGCTTTTCAGTTGTCTCAGGCGATTGATTTTTGACAAACAATGACCTTTCAGAGGTCAAATTGCTGTCAAGAATATGAATTGGCTGCTTCGCAGCAACAAGTTACTATTTTGTTACTATTACTGGTGATATGTTGTGGTAGAAACTTTTGTGAGATAGTTTTGCAGTGGAAAGAGTCAGGGTGGAACTTCTTTCACCAGTGTCAGAATATAGTTATCAAAAAGATCATTAAATCCAGCTTCTATCGTCCCGCCCTCATTCATTTGTAATTTATGTCATAGAGGCAGAATCAGATACAACTGCTCGAGATCTTAGTCTTAACATCATGGAGGCTTATACATGCAGTATGTTGTTTCTATTGGTAATATGATTAATGTCTGCTCAATATGCTTGGACAGCTGGTTGATAAAGACAACAGTGTGTTTTTAGGGATAACTTATAATAGACTGATAATATAGTGTGATTAATATTATATTAGCTGCTTATCATTTCACATCATGCTTTGTAATAGACATTGTATGTTTGTTTGCAGGGACACTTGTTCATAATTGGACCAGAGGGCAACAGAATTTGTGAGGGAAATCTGGGAAGTCCTTTGGGAGTGCCTTTGTTCTGCCTTGGAAATACAGCACACCTGTATATCTATCAATGGAAAATCTTAACCATTATCAAATACAATGATCAAGATGGGAAGGAAGGTTAAAAAATGGGGAATGATAAAGGAGAAAAGAGATAACAGACAGGGAGTGGAGTTGAATAGCTCAGTGGTTAAGGTGCTTGCCTTCTGATCCCAGGGTCCTGGGTTCAATTCCTGTGACAACAGGACTTTTTCTCACGTCTAAGATCAACTTCACTCCCTAAGCCTCATAAAGGGACTTAGTTTATAAAGTATCATCCTCATCCTGTAAGTGGTGAGTGTACTTGCTGTTGGATGTGAAGGAAATAAAAAAATAAAAAAAAAAAATGAAAACTAACACAACATATAATAATCGTGTAACGGTCTGACAAGACCATTAGTGAGCAAATTGTGCCACAAACCACATTCAGCTCGACAGCATTTTTGTTGCGGCCCATGAAAATATATTTTAAACACAGTGTGTAATGATCCACCTACATTTTTTGGTTAGTAAACCCTTTGTTGTTAGAGCCCAAAGCTGACCCTCTGTAAAAAAGGTTTTAAAAAAAGAGTATAAAGCAGTATAAAAGCAGTGCATTGAGGTTTTTGCAAGCACACTGGAAACATGAAATATTTACTATTTATAATAAAATTTTAAGCCAATTCAAAAAAATAAAGTAGTTTATCGTCCTAATATTTGGAAAAAAAAAAGAGAGAATTGCAGGCATATTTTTTTTTACTTTCCCACTTTTACCAAGTAGACACGTTGAAAGCAAATAAAGATGCACTAGACATGATTCATACCATATGTACAGTATCCTCAATCACAAATGATCGAGAGAGGAATTTTACTGATGTGAGTTTCATTTAGTAAATTCAAGGAAATTTTTTTTTAAATAAATAAATTTGGCGAGACAGAAAATTTCTCACAGAAAATATGATAGTATCATAAAATATCAAACCCTCCCCCAGCTCAGGCATAATTCCTTATCTCACTTAGCTCCCCTTCGGACAGCGTAGCTTCTCCCCTTTCCCACCCAGAAAACATGTCCTACAGCCGCCACTGCTATCTGTTGCAAAATGGGAAGGAGGAGGTAGAAATTCTAAAATTAAAAAAAAAAACATTAAATTCTTCATTTAAAAAGATCAAGTTATATATTTCCCACTAAACACAGATTGGAAGAAAAGATATCAGTTTTTTCTAATGTCCAGATAATTTATTTATATTTATATATTCCTCAAATTGATTACCAGCCAATATAAGTATGCAAACAATATGTTCATTGGCTAGTCACAGACAGTATATCACTAACACTTGAGCCAGTATGCCACACATAACATTATCATTGTACAGTATAGTGACTGTTTGGACAGCTGGTTAATAAGTACAATTGCATTGCGTTTAAGGGATAAACTATATAATGGACGGTAAATGATAAAGTGTGATTAAATGTATTAACTGTCCATTTGATTCACATCATGCATTCTATAGGATAGCCAACACTGCTATATGTCAAATAACACCCAATGGATTTCACAGGTTTTACCTCTTAATATACATGACCCTCTGAAACTAATTATGAACAAAGTATATAAATATGTATATAGGCCTATATTGTTCATCCTCATTGGCAGCTTAATCTCAGTAGACCATGTTCTATGCACCCACTGAGAGGGATTATGCACAAAAATTCTCACTAATTTTTTTCCTAACAAAAGTGCCTATTTTTAGTAATTATTGATCGTTTCTTCATCAACATTTTTGTAAACAATTTAATATGATATTGTTATTATTGTTATACAGTTAAACTTGCCTAAGTCAAATCCAAAATTACATTAAAAAATTGTTCGAAATCATAGATAAAATTTGACTTACAGATTGTTAAATTAATGGAAAACACAACGATTTGGCATATGAAATAGAATCATCGACTTGGAAATTATTTGAGTTAAGCAATAAGTTAAGTAATATTAACTGTAGTTATGAATATGCAGATAGTCATAAACTTTTGATATTGCATGCACCTAATAATTAATTTTCCATTTTATTACTATTATAATTATTATTATTGTTATTATTATTAATATTAGTACTATTATTATTATTATTATTATTATTATCATTACTATTATTATTATCATTATTATTATTATTATTATTATTATTATTATTATCATTACTGTTATTATTATTATTTTAATACTATTATTATTATTATCATTACTATTATTATTATTTTAATTCATTCACACCGAACAGCAAGTAAAATTTTCATTTGGTCAAAAAATTGTAATCCACCGACATTACATGGTAAACAGTAGTTTACTTGTTTGTGAAATATCAAGTAGGTTTGTTTTTCCTTGCATAATAAGTTGCTATTTATAGATTTTTACCTCTTTTTATGTTGTTTGCTTTTGTATGTATTTTTATATTATAAAATAAAAATAATTTTTAAAAAGTATGATAGGCCTATGTGTAATTGTAGTTTGGCTACAATATTTTTTTTTTAATTACCCGGGAGGCATTATGACCAGGACAAACTCTCGTGATGCAATATTACTTGATGAAATTAAAACTTAGATTATTAAAAGTGACATTATTACAATGAGTAATCTAATTATCAAAAGCCTTGGTGAATAAAGGTGAAGTCGTTTATTCTGTGCTACCCTGAGACTCATCCCTTGCAATTTCCCTGCCCAAGGTCACAGCATTAATTAGCATATGCTGATATTCTTGACCTTCAAGCTTTTTGGCAACATACATGGAATGTCCGCTCTGAACGAGGATGACCCTGATATTGTGATGTTGATGGTTAAGGTCATAAGGAACTTCCCAAACTTGGCAATCTTCCTTATAGATTTCAAAAATAAATCGCCTAGAGTCCCGTCCCAATCCTAGGTTCCTCTTCCTTTGAAATCATATGCTACTACTGTATGTACTGTAGTAGGTCTTAGGGTATCAGTGTAGATATCATCATAATGGATAAGAAGGCACGCTATCGGGACTTGCTGTGGTTCGAATTCAGTTGCACTTCCTGAAAGATCAGATGTTATATTCATTGAGTTCCGTTAATGAAATTATTATACCTCCTTGCTTACCGATAGGAATCTTAATTACAGTGCTATGTATATACCGTAAAACCTCGAATAGAACCCTAATGGGCTTAATCTCGAGAAGAAGCCCATCTCGAATTGAAGCCCCTCTATAGTTTGCAGAATTTTTGCTTCAATTTAAAGGTTTTTCGGTTTTGGTGATAACGCCATCTAGAGGTCATCGTCCATCCGAAAATTTACCCACAAGAAATCTTCCAAAAAAGTTTGTCATTAGTTTCAAGTCTACTTAATAATGCTTATTGAAATTGTAATCATCGTGAGGTCCCCATCCCTCATTGGCTGTGGTAAAGCGATTACAGATGCGCGAATTCACTGACTATTAGAATGTTTTGTTCATTGTGTTCACCTCTGTGCAGTCAGAAAATATGGGGCCGTCCCATAATAGAACCTCGGCAATGAACAGATATAGCCCTAGCTATAGTTATTATTGGTCGCCTGATATATTATAAGTAAAAGATGAGATCAGATCAAATCTGTTTGATGAGTTTCGAACGTTGACTCCAATTTTCACGGAAGTTATTTAAAAAGTGAATGTTTTCAAGCGATAACGAGTAACTCATCTCACAAGGATGTACGTCTTCACATAACTGTCCTAATGGCAAGAATCACGTCGATCTTTCAATTCAAAAGTCGTTCCATTTAGTAGTCACCTCCGTGTATGACTAAACTATATTAGTAAGTTCTCGGATTGTATGTTATCAGTTTTACATTTATACAATTAATTAAGGATGTTACCTGAGGGATTGTCAGTGATTACGTCGGCGCGCGAACATTGTTTAATATGCAAATGAGGCTACGCACTTTCAGCCAATCTGGTGATGGTGAGCTCAGATTTTACGACGACAGCCTAGGACGATAGAGTCGCTAAAAAGTTGACAAAAATTTGATACATCTATCTGACAAGCACAGTTAAATAAGAAGGAAGTTTTGGCCATCGCTTTATCTCCAGTTTCCATGTTGTATTAATTGATTACGATTCCAAATCCATCTCCGACAAAGGGGAAATTGAGTCAGTGTCCGTGATTATTAAAGGGGCGAAGTCACGTGAGGATACCTAGTGATTGATGACAGGTGACAAAATGAATATGGGCTAATCTGTCGATCTGAAGGTACCGGTAGTTCGCGATTCGATCGTGAGCTATGCCGCGAAATCTTCTCATATCTTGTGAATTTAGAACATGACCATCAATCTGTTGTTTTTCTCGTCCAAAACTACTTCTGGTGTTCGTAATTTGCGTCTTTGACAAATAAATTTTAATTAGGCCTATTATAATTGCTTAATTTTACATACTGTGATTTATTAGTTACCAACGGAAATTCCCAATCACTAATGCCGGTTTTCCACTAGACGAATTTATTCCGCGCGAATCGTTGCGCATGTACATTCACATTTCTACCAGTTTCGGTTCAGCGAAATTGACATTTCGAACTGTTTCTACTTTTTGCGCATACGAAGCGAAAAATGTGCGCAACCAATCAGAGCTCAGTAACCGAGGCAGCGCCTTCGATTCGCGCGAATAAACTCGCCTAGTGGAAAACAGGCTTAAGCCCCACCCCTCGGATATTGTTGCTATGTCTTCCATGAAAACGAAAACCTAAACGAAAATACAAAAAATACAGTATATCTTATACTCTTTGAGTATATTCCTCGCCAATTAAGAGGATATTCGATATTTGCATAAACTGACCCTAATTACTTGATTGACCCTTGTTATTAATTAGTAATCAGTATAAGAATTTTTTCGTAGAAAGAGTGCCTGTAGTCTGCGAAACTGAACTGTTTCGATCGGTGTGAAATTGAGATCTCGCTAGTGTTTCAGTACAATCGCTGTACTGCGTAGTAGTCTATGAGTCGAGCGTATGGAAACCAAGCTTAATAACTTATAGGCCTATCTGTCATTTTAAATGAGCAACTATTGTTTTAATCGGTGTTTCTCGTGTGTGTGTGTGTGTGTTTTAAAGAACTACCGGTACCTCAGACCGGTTGCCTTTTTAGTATGATGAATATTTAAAAATTGGCCAAAGCCCCGTCAAAGTTTATTTGACAAAAACATGTGACATGCCTGGGGTCTTGATGACATCACGTCATGACCATATATAGATAAATCATGACTAAATATAGGTATACAACATTCTTTTTTGTAATTTGATAGTGTGGACAATCTTTAGCATAATTAACTAAATAGGCCTTATACCCACATTATTACCATATCAAATGTTGATCGGCTGAGGTGTTTCAATAATCCACAAGGGGTTGTTCATAAATATTATTTCGAAGACGAATACAGAGTCGTTGTGTAATCATATTTCGGTCCTGTTATCGCGATATACAGGTTGATGTGAAGTCGTGAAGACTTCTGCCACTTGCAAAGAAGACCTCAATTCGGATGTAGCTTTAATTGAGTTCGCATTTTGATTTATTAGGCCTACATTGAGGAGAAATGGCTGCCGTCTCCTCGCCCGTCCACGGCGCGAAGGATCATGTCATCCAGAACTTCCAAGCTCATCAATGTTGTGTACCAGTGACAGTGACATGCTTCCGGAATTTTAAAAGGTTTACACAAGCTGACGTCATACAAAACATCTTGAGCCCACATTCTATGTTTACTGGTATAGCATCATTAGCATGCCAATCCGCTTTCACATGTTCCGTAGCAAAATTTTAGGAAAAGTTCGTAGGTAGCCAGGTAGAACTCGGGAACGGATATTAAGATATTTTTGAATATTTAAAACTAGAAAAAGGGTGGTTACCTAAACAAAGAATAATCTATTTAAATATTAGATTTTATTAGCCCTAAGTATCAGTAGGCCTATTACGTGAATGTATATTTTCGTAGTGTCGACCAAAAGTATACCGCGCAACAACTGACCAATTAGAACAGGCCCATGAATGTGCGCATGACCCACTACACGTTTACGTACGTGTGTACACGCATGGTTTACGCTGTTGTTTTGTAGGACATTAATACACAAGAGGTGGGGCTTAGGAAAAAGCATCTCAATAGGCCTATCACCGCATATAAATGCCCTTATTCTTTTCAACCCCTGAACGACCCCGAAGACCAAAGAAAATAAAAATGTGTTGTTTAAAGGCGGGGAATGCATGCATTATTACGAAATGTTGATCGATTGTGTGACGAATAACAATGTTAACAAGAGTAGTTGTCGTGACATATGTAAACAAGACACAGGGTAAACGTGATTCGATTAGGGTGGTCTGGTAATACCGAAAAGGTAGACCAGGTATTGCCATATGGTGGTACTCTTCAAAGGATACCGCCTTCTTTGATTAGGAAATTTTATATTGAGTTTGTACCGCCGTCTCTGTAGTTAGGTGCTTATTTCTGATTGCATTTATAACCTAATGACGCTCGACCATATTTTATAGGAATACCGGTACTGTTCCTGGTAGTTCTAATTGTTAATGTGTTGGCCAATTATCTGTTGATGATGGTGAACTTTATACGAAGGGTTCATACTACATTATACACGCTGGGATAGGCTATTTCATTGATTCTTTAGTGTATTCTCGTATCCACACAACGATCATATACACTTATTTTTAGTAAGAACACATTTTATGCTGAATTTACTTACTAACATTAGCCTATAAGAATAAAATAAGAATTGAGGCTGAGGGAAAATGTCAAATGAGGTTTTTATTTTGTTCTAAATAGAAAAACCAAAAAATTTTCATGCACCTTATGTAGAGTGTGTGACCCCCTGTAGTACAGTAATATATGCCTACTACTGTATTTTCTATCTTTAAAAAGTCTGTAAAACTAAGAACATTTTGAGCCTGAAATCGGCAAAAAAAAAAATAAGAACCTTAAGCCTGGGCGTTATCGTTATGTGTGTATCCACACATAACGATAACACCCAAGTTCGGCTTGTGATGGTCGTAGCAGCCTCGTACGAAGCTCTTGCCACGGTATCGATATCTGCCCCATGAATTCTCCCCCAACCCCACCAAGCCAAATTCATAACGAATGCTGTTTTTCTATCTTATATTTCGTATTTTGTTTACAACTATTTTTAATTCAGTATTCACAAAATACGACACTTTTTAGTATAACAAAAGAAAACGAACCAAAAGACCTTTAAATGATGTAACACACGTGCCATACGAAAAAAAATCCTCGTGCCGGTATAACACAGACTAAATAGTCTAGACCACATTTATCTTGACTCAAACGGGATACCACAACCGGGACAAACCATTTCCTGTATTATACTGTATTTACTTATGTGTTATATAGGGCGTTACGACATGATACAGTAAAAAATAGGCAGGCACGGGTGATGACAACGTGATTGGCGATACTAATTGATAGTTTCCGTTGCAGCACCTGTGGGTTTTTAATTGTTACAGTACCATTGAACTTCAATACGGAGACCCTGCTAACACGCAACAAACGACCAAATCGGACTGTCACCCTTATCATAAGTGAACATTTAGCCGGTAGAACAGCTATAAGAATGGGAAATCGAGCTGTATGGCCGGCAAAATAAACACTTCGTTTTGGGAAAACCCCATGGGCAACAGACATTGTTATTCAATGTATTTTCATGTTTGTTCCGTTATAGTTGTGTGTAGGCCTGTGTTTACTTTTTTTTTAATGAAAGTTTGAGCAAGGAGGTGTAAAAATTATTTTTATACCTCCTTGGTTTGAGTTGATGACGTCATCTGCATAATACAGTTCCAGCCCGCCGGTTACTACTCCTATATTTGGTCACACGTGTCTTCCACCCCCAAAAAAACTGACTGCTGGTCGGCGTTTCGTCATCACGTGTTTTTGCTGAAAGTGGTTCTCGTGGGTCTCACGGCCTGCTGTTAAAGTCGCTCTGGTAACAGTACGTACTTATACGCCAAATAAACTGTGTCCAGCAGAATTTCTAGGACGACAAGGAACTCAACAAATGATTGTTTTGGTATAATGCCTTCCACAAAGGCCTATCGATCCAATACGCGAATGGATGCAGACTGGTAGGGCGGATGGTTGGATTGCAAAGTTGAGTACAGCTATCTCATCTTTCTGAGTAGACTTTATTCTTTTTTTTTATAAACTCAACAGCAAAAGTTATTTAATTGTATGATATCTATCTATAAAAAATACCAACAATTTAAGTATCCAGGTACTACAATGCTACAATGAATAAAGGAAGACAGACAAAAATATCAGAAAACCTCGTAAACCCAAATAAAATTGTGCCTACGGGCAGAAAATCCCAAAATTTAATGACCCGAGCTAAATACGTTTGTGATTAGTATACAAATTAATAATAGACCCCTTATTTATACAATGGTCGGTGCTGCTTTCAAGTACTGTATAGTTAAATATTAGTACAGTACAGTCACAGTTAGTAGTACCATGGACCTATTAATAAGGTCCATGGTAGTGTGCAGGAGTAGGCCGTCTATCGTTGGAAGTTGCAAGCTAGGAACACAAGGTCACGAGCGGAAGCAAAAATACACACTTACGTATGGTGGTGTGGGCGGGGCTAGAATTTAATTGACATTTGACCAACCGTGCCGCAGAGGCATTCGAACTATTCGCCGGTAATATATCGGCCTGATTTCCGCGTCATATTTCAAGTAGGCCTAGCAAGTCTATATCACACACGGACTACTCATCTAGCCTACTAACTGTCAAGTCCTCAAAAGGCAAGGTCTTGAACGCATTTGTAAGCCGATTGTCAACACCAACGCCAAAGAAACACGACAAGTGCGGCAGCTACGAGCTGCGCCTGTCGGTTGCTGGGATCATCGCCAAAAACAACGGATTCATATTTGTGTTTATATTCACTAGAATAGAAACTGGTCGTGCAGGAATAATACTATCGTCTGAAAACCAGCAACTTTACTTGTATATATATTTTATAATAGTTGATATTTTACTTACACAATAACACCGGGACATATCACCACCATGACGTCACAGGAGGGTACACAGCTACTTGTTCCCCCTCCCAATAAGGATGAAGAAGATTCGTCAGAAGCGCTTAATAAGCTCAAATTCCACACTAAAAAAATGAACTGGAACTTAAAAATATTGAAAGACCAGTTGGTAAGTAAAACATTTCGATTTCCTACAATATATATATATATATATATATATCTGTATATATATATATATATATATATATATATATATCTGTATATATATCTGTATATATCAATACAGTGCCAGTACTTTCGCTTCCAGTCAGTCTCGATATGGTTTTTCTGTGATTTAATTAAGTATCATTTAGTGTGATTAATGTAAACTTTCTTTACTAATGGTATAAGAGTGATCTGAATGTGTTCGGTTTCTGGAGAATTGTCCTGTTCACAACCGTCGGTGCATTTGCGTAGCATATTCCGAGCGCATTATATTCGAATTAATTAGTGCTCCCTGAATAACGCAGGGTACCAATAAGGTATGATGAGTGATTTTACTGTAGGCCAATATGTCATGGTGATTTGCAAAAAGGTTATTCGCGTCTAGTGTTTAACTAGCCTCGTTTGTGTTTAGTGTCACTTTAGCGATTGCGTGTATCTCGTGGGACCAAGTTGCACGCGAGTTATTGTGTGTTCCACGCGTGATCGTACGTGATTATACCTGTGTGGCCATTAACGATAGATTTCAACCTCATTAAGTACTTATTACGGATCGTAGTCCAAAACAATTTCGATGGTTCGTGTTTTGTCGATTGGATGGATTTGCAATTTACCAACTTTTTCAGACATATAAAACGGCTGTAAAAGTAATCATGTAGGCTAAACGTAGATCTACTTGTAATTCACTGAAATCTCTGTTCCTACCCCATGTAACGGCGGCTACTTTTAGTTTGTTGCGATTAATAGTTGAATCAATTTCAAAATAATTTCGATTTAAATCTCTTTTGTATCGTTTTTGTAATCGTTTGGGACATGGGATCATCGGCGCCGAACTCAATCTGCTATTGTCTATGAAATTGTCATTCGTTGATAAAGATTGCCTTGTTTGATAAAAGAGTCCCATGAATCGGGTTTATTTTGTACCTCGTTGAGTTCCACTGCGCTACCGTAAAACCACGCGATCCCATTATTGTTTCGTGCAAGAATGCCGAACACGCCCTCTCTGCCACCTGGAGTTTAATCGCAAGAAAATAACAGTCTTATAATAATTCCATCCCCTCGATTGTTGACGTTTCACTCTGCCATGGAAACCATTTTTTCATAATTTTAAATTTCCCGTTGGCTGTACTCACTCGTTATACTGTAATTGGGTGTTGAAAATGTCTATTGAGAAACATATTATTATGCCATTTTCAATCATAATATCTCAGTTACAAGTTTCTCTAGGCTTATTTGCTTGGAATGAAGTTTGAAAATAATGTTTTCAGTTCTTCATTTCGAGGTCATTTTGACTCGGATATTATTGATACATGAATAGTAGGCCTATATTAAGAATCTCATGATGATATTAATTAATATTCATATATTTAATGCTTGCGGTACACCACGAGATAGTTCTGAAAAGAATTGTTGTTTGTTAAGAATGTCTCGATATTTCGGCTGTTGCTTCAGTCGTCTTCTGAAGAATAATGTCTGCAGAGAATCCAAACAGGGAAATACTTATATGTTTGGATAGTGAGACTTGCTGCTGATTGGTGGACTAAACAATTATTATTTTATTTATTAAATTTGAAAAATTCTTTTATTTTAAAAAATGTATTGATATTACCTGTTGTCTGTCGCTGCCATCCGTTCTCAGCGGTTTGATGACCATGGTGGATTTAGCGTAGGCTAGGCCTATATCTTTCTCTACTGCATTTCACACACATTCCGCTCCTTAGATTTTTTGCACAAACATTGCCGTTATCATTCAACTTGTCCTTGAACTTCCCTCATATCATATCCTTGTAATTTCGCCTATTTTCCCTTGTAAATTCCCCTAGAATTTCTCAAAACGATTTCTTTTCTTTCCTTCATATTCTATTAGGGCCTATATGATATTGTATCATTGTAATTTTAACTGCCATTGTTATGGTTATCTTTAATCATTATTATAATGGCACAAGTAATCTGACGGGGGGGGGGGGGTACTTCTCCTTTATTATGACCGTCGCCGATGGAACTTTTCAATTTAGAAACTGACCAATCAGAACATGGCCAAAATTACGCGCATGTCTCACAAACACTACCTTACGTATCCGGGTACATGATGTCGTTTTTAGTAGGACCTCATCAACGATACCCAAGGGGCGGGACACAACAGAACGGTCCATTCCCTTAGGACATTACCTGTGAGACAATATTGAAATAATAATAATATAGTAATTAAAATAAACAGAAGAGCGGAAATACTAGGTCTAGAAGGCGAGACTCGGTTTGCGTTTGAGTTCTTTTGTCGGGATACTTTAATGCTTGATTAATTCAATCACTTAAAATTGTTTATATACCAACGAAATAAGCATAATAATGCAACAGATATGGGTGTGTGGATCTCCTCTATTCATTACTTCATGAAATGGGCCTTTAGGTAGTTAGGCAATCAAAACATTACAATTATCAATTGATCTCACGGCTAGTGTGTATAGCCATGGAGGTATACCTCCATGTATAGCAAGCAAGCAAACAGTAGAGCCACTCGGAGCGGAAGTAAAACAAGTGCAACATATGCGAACAGTTAAACACGACGAAAGGTTTAATACCGACAGGACACCAGGGACATGTCCTTTTGGAAGGGTTACTAACTATAAATCAAAGAGATTATCACGTTTGAGCGCCAAATTACTACTGTATATCATAGTATTAATTTAGTTTTCCTTTATATTATTATTCTGTGCTTTCTCATTCAATGTGTAGTCATTGTTGGCTGTTGATGGTTAACATAAACTATTGATACTATCGTGAAATGTTCATGGTCAAAGGATCGACAAATATAAACAAGTTTAATGTTTAAATTGATTTGTAAACACAACACAACCTCTAGAACTTGAAATCAACTCAAGGCAGATGCTTCAAAAAATATGTTGATTGATATTAAACCTCCGGACCTTGGTATTTTTGCCTATACATTCATCGTTAAAGTTGTCCTTCGACGACCGCAACTCAGACCAAGGAGGTCCCAAACGAACACCGCTTAATGTATGGGTCTAGAAAATAACAATCTGTTTTGGAACTGCAGCTTTAGTCTACTGTATGTGTACCCTACCTCATTTTTTAGAGTCAATTAAGTTTCAAGCAACTCGAGATTATACGAGATTTAAACTGAACTATTTGTAAGTTATTTACTGTATTGTCCATGGTATGGGACATGGTCTCTATACGATCCATGTAAACGGTGCAGTCGTGCATTAGTACGATACATTACAGGCCTTGTTTTTGTTGTTAATGGTCTTGTTTGGCATTGCAAATGCTAAAGAAAATGACCTGATCATGCAATGGTACAGTAAAACAGGGTGCTTCTCTATTGAGATCACCGCCTTTGATAATAATTTTAACTGTAGTTTTGGAAATAAATGTGTTTTAATATTTTTCTTCTCTTTTTGTTCTTCGTCGGTGAGTTGCTCTTTTTTTTTTCTTCTTTTTTTTTCTGTTTTCGTCAACAACCCGGTGACAAAGTCAATAGTTTGTATGCCAACGACCTTGTCTTTTTGGTGCCATTTGTTGGCCTAGGATTTGTAAACAATTTTTTTTTCTGTAGATTCGATCAAAAATTGTTAATTCGGTCATATATGGTCTGTGGTTCGGTGATTGTTGATTGAAGTTTGAACACTGGTGTAAAAAAAACTACTGAAGAATGCAAACGGTAGCACTTAGCGCGACCCTCAAACACAGACGTATTGTCAGTTGATGATAGATGGGCGGACATTCCGGGTCACCTGACTGGTCAGAGTGACCGCCAAGGGTCTAGCTGTCAAAGTCTCCGACAATGAAGAAAATTAGCAGTAGTATTTAACAACAAAAACATTAAACTGAACTTCCTAATCATGACTATCAACGTAGTTGTGTCGATGCCAAAATTATAGAGGGCGGCACAGCAGCACTGGAATTTTGCGTTCTTGTGGCACGAGCCTGCAGGGAACATTGTCTATTTTTGAAGTGCATTGTTTATTTTCTGGCATTAACTTAGCTATCAGTGAAAACTCCTATTGATCCTCGCATGCCACATGCAAAGAAAGTGGTCTTTCATACCCTTCGGCGGCATTTTGAGACCGTCCGTCACATGCTCACGGAGAAAAAATAGGTGCCTAATGGATTTTGCCATTTAAATCAATGTATGTAGTTCAAGGGGAATTTTTTTAATATCTCCTGAAACAAGTCCCCGGGCATCTCCCTATGAGTTGTATACCGGTAGACAATCCGAGCATAGGCCTATATATAAATGTGCATGGTATACCGATAGTCCGTTAACCGTGTTGAGATCAGAAGTTCACAAAAAATCATTAATTTAAGAGATATGCCGAGTGGTGTTACTCGTTCTTTATGGCCGCTACATCTCGTAAATTGAAGTGGACTTCACACACTGTCGATGACTGTTCAATTTGTTTCCCATTGTTATATGTCCTTCAAATCATGGCATGCAAATGTCTGTATGAAGAACATGATTCTCTTTGACGAACGTATTGTCGCACGTCCGAGTACTGTTGAATGTTGGGAGCCCATACTCATCCTCGACAATCTTCGGCCAGTTGTTTTCCATGCCGCCTTTTAACCTTCCCAGTTGATTTCAACATATAGTGAGGTACTGGTACTGTACAAAGACGCATGAGCTGAAATTTCACTCAATCCAATGCTTCCGCGCCACTTACCCCTGTGACGCATCAATAAGTAGGGTATAATAAAAGTACCGTAGAAATTTTACGTTAGGCCTGCATTTACTGTATTGATCAGTTTTCAGTTGTACCACCCATGTTTAAAACAATAATACCGTAAAACCTCGAATTGAAGCGCAGTGGGCTTAATCTCGAGATGAAGCCCATTTCAAATTGAAGCCCATGGGTTTCTTTTCAATATAGGCTTCTTTTCGAGATTGTAAAGTACATAGCCTACACTGTAGGCCTACATGAATTTCAGAATACAAAATAAATACAAGCTTGGTTTATACAGTAGTTTAGGTGATTTAATGCCAGTTAAATACACTCTATGATAAAGATTGATGTTACAGTGGCCTTATTTATTGTGTTATAGTACATTTTCACAAAATTTACAGCATTCATTTAGAAAAGAAGCCCTCTCTTTACTTGCAAAAATAGTCTCGAAAAAAAAGAAGAAGAAGAAGAAGCCCAGGGCTTCAATTCGAGGTTTTACGGTAGGCCTAATGTATAAGAAATATTAAATGTTTTAGGCAAATGTGATTATCTGATATTGGGTGGGATTCAGATCATGTTTATAAATTTTTAAAAAACATAAACTTTGACATATTTTTTGTCCGAATGTCTACTATTTATCGCCATCATCTACCGTTCATTTGTGATAGAAGTTCTCCTTGTTCTAATTGTCAGTTAAAGCTAACCTATTGAAATACAGGCCTACAGCTCAATCTAGTGGCAGTACATCTTAAATTTCCTGCCGAAAGATAAGTTATGATCCATTTCAGCAATGAATCTCGGAAACAAGCGTTAATATACTGTAACTTCCAATGAGATGCAGGTCGAAACCATTTAGTTTCCGCAGATTTACAACATTTTATACAAAACTCACTAGATTGATTGCCAACCACTTCAAAGGTCTTTCCAAAGAATAAGAGCAGTGTAATTTACGCGCCTGAACGCGTTAACAGACAATGAAAATAATTTTCTGGTTTTTTAAAGTTAATGTTTAAGCAATTCAAATACAGTACATTGGATTTTGTAATTTCTCATGCTTTTATTGCCTGAATACGGACAGTATATCGTTCACACGGTCTCATTATAAGTAGCTAATTAACCGGTAATTTTGATTAGAATAACTCATGTCCACTGAATAAAAAACAAAAAGGTCATTGCCATATTTAGGCCTAGGTGTTAAAGTATGCCCTGTTTGTCATTACCTTGAGGAAGACGATGTGTTCGAGCCGTTGATGGCAATTGGAATGCCAGTGTGGTTTGAAAGGAAAACGAGTTTAATTGGTTTTCTGCAGAATACCACGAGTTATAAGTTTTGAAGATGCAATACACTGAACTGTTAGCCTAATAATTAAGAGAAAGTTGTATTTTATACCAATGAGGGTGACCCTGCCAAGTAAGATCAGAGAGGGTCAGTCATTGATATTGGGGGGGGGGGGCTCTTAAATATAGCTAGTCCCAGCTTCGACTTGCCGGTTTTCATAGTTTGGTGTTCCTTCTATTCAGTTTAGCCAAATATTGGCACATGATAATGTTAATAAGTGTAAAAGTACTTGTATTAAAACTATTCATTAGTGATAAAAAAAAATGTCATTTGAGATTCACTTTCTTCTTCCAAGCAGATAACTTCGTGATAATCTTTGATTTGTACATACGCAGGCTTCCAATGATCCCGGTCACGCGCAGACGCTATGTGTTTTTGAAGCAGCAACTGGCCTTGGCATTCTCCAGCACTTGTCATGTAGCATGTCCGAGGGGCATACAAAGCCCCGTCCCGTGCCTCACCTTCAGACCAGTTAGGTGTTTTGACATTCGTGAAGTGTTTTTCTAGACACGACACCACGCATGGAGGAACGTGAAGATGATTAGCGGTTTTTTGCTGACAGATTATTTTACGCGTGTGCCTTTTTGCGCTTTGGGGTGTCTGCCTAAAATAGCATGATTGTTATCACGAACTATTTTTGGATCACGCCTGATGTATTTTTTTCCTTTAAAATTCCTTGGTACCTTGTAATGGTGACATGAATGCATTTTAGATGCCATTGTGATTTCAGCTATGCCTATAAACATAATTAACACCGTATAATAAACACTTTTATGGTACACATATGTTTTATCTACTTAAATTTTACAAAAATCTCAAATTATTTTAGTAACCTGTTAGTTTTATAGAATCTCAAATTCTCATATTTTTAATCATCTTATTTCCTTGTGCCTCACCAATGAACGACACACTGGACGCATTGTATAGTGTCTGTGCCTCTCGTAATGGTGCTGGGGACATTGTTGTGATGAGGATTCTTCTTATCCATGACCCCGTGATAAGGATGATATTCACGATGACAATAACATGATGTTGATGATGACAATAATGATGATCGCAGTGGCTAATGATAATGACTAAACGTGACGTATGATGTCAGATGATGTCTTTTACGAGTGCGGATGTTTGGTATGTCGATGTATATACCATCATTTAGGACGTGGTTCCGTGAAATTTCATGCCCCTTGGTTACGATGGATTCCATAGCCATGTGGCGTTGGACTACAGAGCATTTCAATGCTAGTACCACATCAAATTAGTTTTTGTTTTATTCAAATTACTGTAGGGCCTAGTTAATAAATGTATTCGATGCTGATGATAACGTTGACGATAATAGCATGATGTTGATAATGACGATGATGATGATGACAATAATGATGATCGCAGTGGCTAATGATGATGACTAAATGTGACGTATGATGTCAGATGATGTCTTTTACGAGTGCGGATCGTTGGTATGACGATGTATATATACCATCATTTAGCTTATCTAATTAAAATGATTCATTCGGCCTATAGGCCTATAATACTAGTATATTTTATGGTTTTTTTTTCTTTTTTCTTCCTCTTTTTTCGCCCAACCCATCAAGAACAGACACTATTTAACTGTGGAAGTGTAAAGGTTAGATTTCCAGATTATATCTATCACGGCAATTTTACATTGGAATGTCGGACATGCGCACTCACCTCCATTCATTGCCAAGCTCAATGGAATGTAAAGATACTCAGGCAGTAACGCATGATGACGACTAATCAACGCCTTGTGTTTACCGTATCAACAATCGCATTCATAATTTTAATATCATGTTTCCAAGAATAGTAATAATAGAACTAAGTGTTATGCCAGGGAAGTGGGACGTGGTTCTGTGAAATTTCATGCCCCATGGTTACGATGGATTCCATAGCCATGTGTCGTTGGACTACAGAGCATTTCAATGCCAGTACCACATCAAATTAGTTTTTGTTTTATTCAAATTACTGTAGGGGCCTAGTTAATAAATATATCCGTTAGGTTGATTCAATTCAAATTCAATTCCATTTGATTTCAGGCATTGTCAATATAAAATGAAAACTACGAGACAAATGAAATTGAGGGAAATGCTGTCTCTTATACACATCTAGATGTGTATAAGAGACAGTATATATATATGTAAGTATGTATATTATATGTCGTGGAAGTTACACCTGTTTGCTCCGCAGATTTATTTGCGTCTCTAGATATATCTTATCATGCTGTGCTGACCCTTCCATCCATACCTACCATTTTTATTGCGTCATGAGATCATGCCACCATTTTTACTACGTCATTGTGAAATGTCTGTTATGATATGGAATGGAACGGCTAATATTTTTTGTATTGGATAAATGATCTCTGTGGATTCAAAAAAATGTATGGAATTAGAAATTAATTACTTCTTATCCGATCCGCGTAACTATGAAGGTACAGGTGAATTTAGCTTGAGAAGGTCTGCAGGTTCACGACCTTAAAACTTTCATTAAGTTTAAAGCACTTTAAAAGTACTTGCTATTAATCATAAAACAAACGCCAAACGGAATTTTATTGTTCCTGATGTCATGTCCTCCGAACTACAGACCATCCAGCAGGTACCAGCGTGTTGTCTTATCGTATTCGTTGAAGCATACATCCCGGTGAAGAGTTAAACAATAATAATATAAATTGCGAAAATGAGTACCGGTAACTTACAATAGTCATCAATATTATTGTCGGACATTAGACATGACTCATTCGACGGCTTCTGGAACAGTGGTGCCTAGATAGTAGGACCGTGTTGCTATGTTGACATAATTAGGTTTAGTTCTATTATTATTATTATTATTATTATTATTATTATTATTATTATTAGGCCTATTATTATTATTAGGCCTATTATTATTAATATTATTATTATAATCGTTTGTTAGATTTTATTTTTATGTACTGAATTGTCATATTTTATTATTATTATGTTAGGCCTATATTATATTTCATCTGCTGCTGTTGTTTTTGTTATTATTATACATTTAGGCTTACTACTATCGTCATTTTATTTGTAATCATGTTGTCATTATAACTACATTAATAAGTTTCCTTCAGATTATTTATTTCTCATTACTTTGTTCATTGCTACACACGCAGTCAATGGATTCAATCTCGGATTAACCGAAGTTGGTGGACTCATTGATTTATCAATTTACGACATGTCACGGAAAGTACAGGTAACCCGCCGCACGTCCGCCCTTCAATATATAAGTACGTGTTATAAATGACCCACGGTTTAAAATCCAGGTATTCGGCGATACCGCCCGCTCACAATCATTTTTTTTTCCACAAACAGGTGCAAATATGTCACTTTCACATTGAAAATTCAATTGGCTTCATATTAATATTCAATCACTTTCACGCATTTCGATACAGGACGACTTACGATATTCGTCAAGTCGATTGATTGATTGAATTAAATGATTAATTGATTGATAGATTGATCGGTTCGTCGGTTGATTGTTTGAAGTAACGAGATGGTTAAAGGAAAGGTTAAAGGTTATTCATTTGACTGTTTCTAATGAAGATTAATTTATTAAGACTATCGAGATTGGTTGCTTGATTGATTAATTGATCAATTTATCGATTGATGGTTTAATGTAATGATGACGATTTGAATTAAGAGATCAATGATTAATTGAGATTTGCTTTATTAATTGGTTTATTGGATGATTCATGGATGGATATATGATGATTGATTTGAATAAAAATTGATTTTTTTGAGATTATTTATTTAAACTGATTGAGATTAATTGTGATTTGAATGATCGCCAAGAAAAATTTTACAGAGAATGTTTAAATTGACCAGGCTGTCATTTTAATTACCGGTAGGCCTATGGTGCTTCTTGAAATAGTCCCTTTAATACTTCAGCATATATTACTCTATCATGGTAATGATTGATTGATATTGATTTCTTGTCTGATATATTTAATATCGTTAAGAATAATGTGGAAATGAGATTGATCGGTCGTTACCGAATGTCATAGGCCGCTCATCTCACGCTACACTGTATACCGGTATGAGACTTCATGTTTACTCGCTATAGCAACTTTGTGTAGGCCTACATTACATTACCACCACACACCACTTTTTGTAAACTTTCTAAAAAGTTACCGAATTTTTGTACGGACTCTTGCTGCATCCCATCCCTAACACATAAAAATAGATAGGCCTAGGTCATTGATCGATGTGCCTTATCTGAAGGATTATGAGGACAGGCGCGTGCCTTATCTTGTTCATTCTTAATGAACGTTGTTATAGATATGTTCTTCCAATTAAGACAAACCCTTCGGAATATCGATGTTTTCGTGAAAGTGGGGGTCGAGTGATTTGATCAGTCTACGTAACACCGATTGCCTCACATTGAAAATTGTCACGAAATGAAAATCCATAAATATCAATTTGTCGACATTTTTAGATAATTGCCGATGATAATGTATGTATTCGATGTACCACATTTTAAGACGGTAAGTTTTGCCAAAGTCCTGTGTAATTCTTTATACCAGGTTACTTGTCACACTGCTACTGTATGTGACATGGTCAATGTCGTTCGGTAATCATGAGGAAACAGGGATGGCGCCAGCAAACAAACACCACCCCCCCCCCCCCCCCACAAACGTCGGGAAGAAAAATAACCACAATTCGTCGTGGAGAAAAAAAAAACGTGCATTTTCTACATTATAGGCCTAGTAGACTCCAAAATCGATTAAATAAGCCTTTAAAACCCCTAGATTGCGATATTTTAGGGGGCGGCCCTCTGGAATCCTTTCGAGAGACGCCCGACCACGCCCACTTTGTTTTCGTCGAGGACATAGCCCCTCCCCCCCCCCCCGGTCGGGGACCTCGGACCTATCGTCGGGCAATTTCTGGCGCCACCACTGTAAGCAAAGTGTTATCATGAGGCTATTAATACGGTTGTTAATACCCTCTCCTACCCCCGTACACATATCAACACTTACCCCAATCCCAAAAACTATTGCTTTTTATGAAAAAACACCTAAAATGATTACAGTAGTAATATTTCCTCTGCTATAGATTTTGTTGACCTACAGTATATACAGTGGGTACTTTTATAATGATGTTAAGTTTTCCTTCAATCTTATTAGTGGTTTAACCAGTTGTACACCCATCTAGACTTGTGGTCACAGTAGGTTGGTCATCTCATGGAGGTATAATACCTCCTTGGTCATTTTTTCAGTAGGCCTAACCGAGATAACAGTCATATTTGAATTAGTCCGGCCTTGACTGACACGTTTCTCATCAGGTGATGCCAACAGGTGAAAGTTCTTTGTAAAAACTATCTGTTGACCGTGTTCCTAAGATAAAACCAATTTGTAATTTCACTGTTTCCTGATAAAACAAACTCCATTATGTTTTAAAACCAGACGGTAACGAAAATATTTCTTCTAATAAGTCCTATTATTAATTCCTGTTTTGGTTTTAGGATGTACTGTAAATTGTTTCCTCCTTTTTTTGAATAGTTATGATAGTGAGAACCAGTGCGAAGTTGTAGAACCATTAAAATTACTATACAATAATGTAGTAAGCACTGATGTTAAATTAGTATTAACTGATAGGCCTACACTTTTTTTTTACACAGTGTTCTTATTTTTTGGTCAATTTCATGCTCAAAATGTTCTTATTTTGTCCTTATTTTAAATATTTTTCAAACATAGAAAATTATTATTGTACAGCAGTATACTACTGTGTACTGGAATGTAGATAAAAGTGGCCCTGAAAAAAGAGCTTCGGAAAAAAATGGCCCAGAAAAAGGGCCCGGTAAAATGGTTCCAAATGACAGGTTCACCTACTGTACTGTATTATAGGGTATGTCATAGTCACACCTACTGCACATAAGGTACAGATATAATTTTGTTTTTTCTATGTAAAAATAAAATATAAAAACCTCGTTTGACATTTTACCTTAGCCTCAATTAGTTCTTATTTTGTTCTTAATTTAGGCCTAAAGCAATTTCAGCCTTAGTGTTCTTATAAAATGTGTTCTTATAAAAACAAAGTGTACTACTGCAAAGGTATGTGCCATAGTGTGAGAACTGGTGAAGTATAGTAGTGTATTATTATTATTATAGAGTTGAAGATAGTGCAATTTGCAATAAGAACTTTTTTTTTTATAAAGAACAGTGACTGCAATGAAAACCTTTTGTAAAGTAATGTATAGGATAGGTGAATCGACAGTATATATCAGCCTGGTGCATATAGTGACAAGTAAGAATGTCATTTACAAATAGTAATAGCTGTATAACATTTTTGTAGTTTAATGAATAACAAGAAAATACCACAAAAACAAAAAGAACAAGAAAAATCTTAAGTAATAGACTGTTAGGAGATATGAAGGATGTTTCTGCAAAAGAATTACTAGTGATAATATTGCACCAGAAATGAATACGTTATAATAAATTTATTTTGTGTTTATGTTGCTGTCTGGAAAATTACAGCAATTAAATATAAAATATGAATAATGTTCGTTTGCAACCGGTGGAAATAAAAACTAAAATTCACTCCATGTCACGAAATTTGATTATAAAACGATACAATAGAACAAGTGTGTTCCATGAATTATTACGAGTAATTTTACACAGTAGGGAACAAAAGTATTCAGGGTTTCATATTTCAGTTGTACAGTAGTATTGAATTTATCATTTCTGCATATCGTACTACTGTAGTATGGAACCCTGGTTATTGTCTGCATTTTCAGTTTTCCAACAACGAGATACAATCAATCATTCATTCTGGAGGATCGCATTTAACAGTAAAAAATCAAAATAAATGTTGTGCTCTCTAGAACTTTTTCTTTTTATTGGAGTCTAGACTTTGTCAACGTCGTTTGCGGCAGGAGGTATTTTTGTTCCCGTGGTGTAAAATGTACACTTTCCTTCCTCTGGCTTACTGCCCGTTCTGTTTTTCACCTGCTGATCTGCCACTCAATTTCTGTTATGTGGTATAAGTATTATGCTTATACCATACCAGATTCAAATGGTTATTTTAGTTTAAATACCCGTAACTGAAAAGTAAAAAGACAACAATAAACATCTGTTGATGTAATTATATCATATTATTGAGGTAGGAAAATTCCTTATTGAATTACCGTATCATCTGAAGTAATCTGGAAACCCTTATAAATCCAATTAAAACATGGAATTGCTCAAACCTGTCTCTTATACACATCTAGATGTGTATAAGAGACAGCCACGCCTTTAACTGGCCAAAAAAAATAAGAACAATAAGCTTGAGCAAAGTTTTACTGGTTCTTATATTTTTTTTTAAAGTGTATATGCCATAGGAATTATGCCACTTGTACCTCCATTAACAGGCTAGGAAAGAACATATCTGAGAGTTATATAAAACGTTAGAATTTTGTTGTTGTATTCACCGGTATCGGTTCCAACAAAAGAATTCCAAGTGACGATACTGAAGGAAGTGAAGTTGACGAGTGATGACGATACAGATGCCTCAAAAACAATGAACCTCTCAGTGGTATGAACTCATAACGCTTATGGTTCAAAGATCAGAGTACATCATATTACGCTTACAGGATTAAAAATAAACTACTGTGTAATAATGCAACAAAAAAAGAGAATACTCCAGATATAGTTTCAATGGTTCATTCGGTGTTTTCTTTGAAGCTCCTTTTTATACTGAAAATACACCTCGTTGCCACGGTGACTGTATTGCGGATCGTTGTTATGGACAACAGCAGACTGTAGACGAAGTATAGCAATTCAATATTATTTAAATTTTATAAACAATAGTGTACAATATTTATCATAACCGTAGTGATAAATAGGCCTACATAAACGTTTACATTATTTATTCTCAATTTTGATTGTATAAATTCATATTACACTCATATACAGTAGATGTTTATTATAAAGAAGCATTTAATAAAACGAAAGTAGAAGTATATTGATAGTGTAGTGTCACATTCGCGCTACATAAAATAAACAGACTATGATCATTGTTATTGTAGTACTGTGATACTTTCCTGTCTGCTAAGTTTTTAGTTTTTGGAAAAATCTATAAAGTACCGTAGTTTTTAGGGGGGAAACCATATCGAATTATGATAAAGAATATCTTCAGACATGATTATGATATAGACCCGTACTGAAATACGGATGTTCGTTTGATTACAGCATGTTTAGGCGTAGTTAGTTTGAATTTATAATATCAGGCGATTGAGGAATGGTTCTACAATTCAGGAGATGTGAGTTGTTAATCAAACAAACAGAACATTAATAAGGCAAAGTATTTTGGAATGAGAACAAGTCCAGTAGTGTCCATTACAAAAAATGGTATTACTGCAAATTGTGTTTCTTGTTTAACGAAGTAAATCAGAGAGGCGGATACGCAAAATTCCTAATGATTCTTTGTTTTGGACAGTCTTTATTTCAATAAATCTATTACCAGATCACTTTTCAGGGAGTTTTATATAGTTATTTGCTTTTATCTTGCATAGTTGAGGTTGAAAACATCATTGGAAAACACGCGTTTCTTCGATTATATGTTTATTGAACCGGCCTATCGTTACGGTCAATTCATGAAACATGCATTACTCATACATTATGGCGAGAAGGATTATTTTTGCAGTTGGTTTAGTGTTTATTTATACACAACTGCCGTGTCCTTCGATCGTATTTTGTGGTTGAAGATATGACAGTATCGTCAGCCGCCATATACTGCTTATGACGACAATGCATGAATTTGAGAATATTGGGCCAAATTGAACGTACGCGCTCCTCACAATACGAGATATTCTTTATGTCACGTTAAGACTTCTTGCTGTTAATGGAAATGCTCATTAAAGACTTGTTTATATGGTATACATTACATACGACATGAAATGATCACATGGAGAGGGTTGATGCACCAACTCGTAGCAAAATATCACGTTCCAAAGATCATTGATACGACAATATTTTATACCAAAATGTATTTTCGTCACAAAATCCATGTTCACTATTGTTTTGTTCCATCGGATATCGTTGTAGTCTTGTCAGCCCGTGATTGCCAGGCTCAGACGATGCACTTGCAACAGAATAACTTCGTGTAATTTTTTTTTTATCGCACACCGACCTATATTCTGTGACGAAAGTCTAATGTTTGATTCATTCGCCAATTAGGCTAGAATAGAATTAACCTTACATTGCACCAAACAAATAATACCGTTTGAGCCCATTATGTCGAGGCGCAACATTCATCTGCTCCCGATCCAGTGCGTTATCGGTAGGCGTTCAAACTTAACGTAGACTTACCAAATAATCATCTACCTAGGTAATGAGCAGTGACAGTGTATTACTGTAATTAAGTCACCTGTAAACGTATTTGCAGACGTTAAATTACAACTTTAATTTGTAGTGACAGTAAAAGATGAGGTTCACGTTATTAACAACACACACTGATCTTAACATGTATAAATGTGGTGTTTATTACGATGAATACACTTTTTTTATAAGAACACATTTTATAGGAACACTAAGGTTGAAATTGCTTAAAAATTAAGAACAAATTGAGGCTGAGGTAAAATGTCAAATGAAAAATTTTACGGATTCTTATAAAAAAAAAGTGTAGTAGGAGAAAGCCTCTATTATTGTGAAGTGTTATCGATCTTCGATTTTAAACTATTTGCTGACCAGTGTAAATTAATGCAATTCTGCTCACAATCATTAATTCATTTGTGCATATCAGTTATATCAGTTATAAGGATTAGATTCAATATCTGGACTTGAGGGTACTATTTGGAAACTTCACCAACGTGATGTGGTGTTATACCAGCTGTTATTTGGTTTTTATTCGTAGAAATATTTTCTATTTACCGCCATGCTATCGTCGCTTTCATTTCCTTCGTCCTTCATTTAAGGTTTCACAAACATAAACAAATCCCAGCGTGCATTTCGACCAGCTGTTCTCCAACTCATTTAAGTGCTAATTAAAGAATCATCTTTAATGAACTTTCACTTTATAATAAAACACGCACTCTCGGTAGGTCTATGTTGATTTCAACAATTTCATAATGTCTTTTCATTTTTTAAAATTCCATATTTTGAATACATTAAATTCTCTTTCCTGTATTTGGTATTCACGATGGACTTTCTTTTGTGACCTTTTAGCTTTTGTGACGCAAAGCCGTTGTGACGTTTGAACTTATCCCATTGATATGAATCATTCTTTATGTTTTCATGTAGGCCAACTCTTGTTTTTGAGAACGCTCTATATTGTTTTTGTAAGTAAACTACCCCTGTTGAGAAATAGTTATGATTCCTGCGTTCCTTTCTATCGTTGTCACTTTATTATTTGTTAGTTTGGCTATGGCAAAATATTTTACGGGAGTAGCAAATGAATCATTGATAACAAAGGCCTGAATAATGGTAATGAAATATATATTATTCTTTTTATTGTTTATACATATCTGTTATACTCAATTTTAACATATATTATCGTACCCTCCCATAGTGTAAAATAGGCCTACAAAGGGAACAAAGGTAGAGGTCTGTCTCAAATGTCCAGTTAACAATTACCGTAATAATTTCAGTCATACTGTTGTTTCATAATTTGTTAATATTGTTATTTATAGCATTCATTACTACTTTCCTTACGTTCCCAATCAACTGGTTAGAAATTTCTAATATTGTCCCGCCAAAAGAGTTAAAAGTTGTTGGACGTTGAGGGCAGTAGAACGTCTGTCATTGGAAACTCTTTTACATTATATGTGACTCAGTAGGTTGTTAACTTATGTAATAATTTCATTGAGCAATTTATATTTTAATTTTTGAGGTTTTCTTGGTTGTTTGGGTGCCAGTGGGCCTAAGGAAAGGACACTGATATTTCGCTATCGTATGATCCCAAACAGGTTGATAGAAAACAGAGCAACATAACAGGTTATTTTTCTCGTTGAGTCAAGGAGACGTCGAATTCTAGTACTACCGCGATTTTTCATGTACTTTCTGTCGCCAATATTTGGTATGGCCAATTTATCATGACAATAATAACCAGGCCATTGGGATATATTCGTTCGAGCCGGGGCGCGCAGCCGGGGCACGACAGCAATCGGTATAAATTACGACCGATTTAGTGTCCGGGTGTATTTTTTATTCAACGCTTGTATACCATTCCTAGTTAAATGTTAAGCAAATACCTAACCGGATGACTGGATATGGAAGGTCAAAATAACCATTCGTCAGTCTATCAACATCAAACCGACATCAAACTTAATACACGTGATGCCATAAAATGAATCAAAATAGTTGATGATAATTAGCCTACCCATCAATCAATCCAGAAATTCAGTCAACTATCAGTGGCGGCAGTACGGAGGGGGGAGGGTGCTAGAGCCCCCCCCCCCCCACGTCGGGGAAGTTAGATTCGTCGTCGGAGGACTAAAAAAAAACACCAACGCGTTTGTGCGTTAATTACAAAAGAAACTCGTTCAGATATGTTTGGCGAGTTAATTTTAGCCATCATCTGAAATACTTTTGCATCTCAATTGTTACACACGTATAATTCAGTGATATATAATCGAAGTCATAGCCCTACTCTCATCACCTGTTTCGATATGTAATATAGCGTAGCTGTGTTTATTTTTGCTATTTTTTAAACACTTTTGTCGTGTCAATAATGTCCCTGCAGTGAGGATAAACTGGAGAACATTAGGAACTGTTAACCACAAAATTGAAGGTTGATGTACATTCTTCGGTGATTTGTCACAAGTCCCACATGAATGCAAGTTCAACAGAGTGTCGATTGTACATATGATTTCGACCAACGTAACTCAGCATTGTCGCTACTTAAAACTGTCATTTGATATAAATTCTTCAAACCCCCATCAAACCTTCTGCAAAACTTTTTTTTTCACAATAGCGTACAGAAAGGTAGTCCTACGCCTGTTATACCAGTTACGCATACGTTTTTTACAAGGGCCCTTCCGCTACTTCCCGACCTTGGGTATTGCTAAGTGTTAGACCATAAACAGAGCGAACTTGTATGTTTGCGGCACATGGGCGTATTTTTGGCCATTCCGATTGGTCAGTTTTTTTATTTCAGGTTCATTATCAATATAGCTTTTTTGATAGCTTTAATGTTGGCGTATTTTACACGCCCTCATCGTTTCAAATAAGTGAACTGTCTGCATACCAGATATTGATTTATGATTCTCTGCGCATGTTTGCAAGATAATTGCCGGTGATAATCATGATTTAAACGGTTGTATGGGGTCAAATGAATAAAAATAAGTACGGAACTGAATTACAGCGTAATATGCCAGACACCGCAAATAAATGAGGAGACCATATTATTGCCATGACTTCTTCGCGTTATTTAATTAGGTTTATTCCGGTTTTGATGGGCCCACAATTAAGCTACTGATTTGCGATAATGATTATGGAATTGAGAATCATTGTTTCGAATAACTTAACTCAGGGCCAATCAACCTACCAACCTGTAGGATATACCAATATCATTTATGTTACACCTTACAAATTATGAGGATATTTTTTTCGGCCTCTTTTCATCTTATTGGGGTGAAACACGCGGGGAAAAGTTATCAAACACAACAGAACATTATTGTATTCACACACTATGTCAGGGGTGTATCCAGGATTTTTTTCTGGGTGGGTCGTAATCATAATTTTTTGGACCTGTTCACAATGAAATTACAGCAAGATGTGATTAAAATGTCAATACAATTTTTTTTAATAGAAATTGCTAGCGAATTGACACAGACTGAAGACGTTCATTCCTTAGTGAAAAACGTTTCTGGAATTGAGATAGATTACATCACACAGTTGGCAAGGTCTTTGGACTCATTGCTGGTACATCATCAATGCTTTTTCATTTATGTCCTTGTGGAAAGGCCCTAGAAAAAAAAATGTCTGGAAAAAATGTGGACCTTTGAAAATTTTATGGGGTCGTACGCCCTTCCCGACCTCCCACCCCCTTGCATTCACCCATGTATGGTCCAAATAAATACAGTGAAACTGGTACTCACGTGAATGTAGTATGACGTAAGTGGCCGTATGTAAATTAGGCATGTACGTGGTTTTATTAATCCCACGTGCTGACTTAAATAGCGATGTGCGAATTTAGAAATACAAACGGTTAGCAGAAGCTATGCAGCACCGGGTGGGAGATGGGAGTATGCAGAAAGATGGCTAGCTTGATTGTGTGATGATCATATGTACAAGATGCTTTTAGTAGTATGGACCTGAATAATCGTGGTTGGTCAGGAGGTAAAATCGAAAAAGACCGAACTAAACAAATAGTAATCTATTGATTGATAGTGTGCCTCTAATTACTTTTGGGTAACAAGTGCGATATTTAAACTAGAAGAACCTCTTACATAAATAAATTTTAGAAGTACTTTGACACGATCGTCCTATTATATATCGATAGCAGTCTGAAAAAAAATCACAGACCACACTGGATCCTTGTTTGAATTCCACCCATGGTTACTTACACAGAAATTTTATACATATACTCTTCGCAAATATGAAAAGTCATAAGATAACAATCTAACGCGCTGCCGCTCCGTGAGGAAATGGGAATCCCTCTATGCAATGTCAAATGCTGCTACCTACAGTTGTTAAGGGTCAGAAAGTTAGAAAAGCAAACGATGGTGAAACCGAGACCTTTCCCACAGCTTAAAATATATTAGAGTGACTGACAGGTAACGAAAAATGGCCTATGAACAAATGATTATCTTGTTTAGTGATCGTTATAATAACATACTTTTTCCTTCAATAAGTAAGTCCTACAAATTCTGTATTCATCTAGCCAAGGAAATGATTAAAACATAATATGATAGGAGAAATTGATTTTCCTCCTATACCTTTTTTTTGCCCAGACTTAGTGTTCTTATTTTTTGCCAATTTCAGGCTCAAAATGTTCTTCTATAGCTCTTATTTTACACACTTTTTTAAAGATAGAACACTATTATTGTACGGTTATGTACTGTATTATTGAGGGACATAGTGACACCTACTGCACATAAGGTACAGATAAGATTTGTGGGTTTTCTTTTTAACACCCTCATTTGAAATTGTCCTTATTTTGTTCTTATATATATATGTATAAAATGTGTACAAGTATACCGGTAGTTAATTCTTAAGGTTTTACAATTATATCATCTATCTTTTCGTTTTCATAATTTTTCGATGTACATTTTCTTGTTTATATTTATAATCGGAATGAGTGAAATATTTGTCTTGAAATCACTCGCTTATTGAATGTCATATAATACCGGACTGTTTTAACCGTCAGAATAACATGTTATAAATAATTTTAATCAATTTTAAACAAGTATTGAAATATTATTATGCTCCTTTCTTGTGTTTCAGACGGGATTGGAAGCATCTGGAAATAGTCTTTCTCGACAAATGGCATCAATGTACAGAACCTTTCAAGAGATGAAGGAAGCCGGAGAAATCAGTGACGTAGAAATTGAGATCGATGAAGATGAACTCTCTCCTAATTCTCGGATGAGTGATACTACTGGCTTTGGATCATATGACGGGTTGACATCGTACTCTGCAGACGATGCCATGGACACAGAGGACGAATTAGAGGAGTATAGTGACTTAGAAACCGATAGTACAACTAGTTCTGGGCAAAGAAAGAAGAAACTGTATAGTCAAATTTCAGTCGAAAGGCCAGATAATGTTAACGAGAAACGTAAAAGATTAACTCATCGTAAGCGACAATCTTCTGAAATCCAATGTGAAAGTGATACGGATTCTGAGTGCGAAAATGGGCAATGTTCCTGCTGTATGTCGCGAAGTTCTTTCGGATCTGTAACACCGAGCAAACGATATTATTTTGAGGATCGATCCCGTGCTGACGATACGTCTAGTAGCTCTTGCAGTGATTACGAGGAACCTATTAAACGGAACGCAATGCCCTTGCACGAGCGTCACAGCCCATTCTATATTCCAGGCCAAGGCAACTCTTCGAGTGAGGAAGAAGACATGTGCCAAGAAGATATGCAATGTCTGCTGACTCCTAATGACATAACTAAAGACTGTCGCGATGGAGACAGTGAGGGGTCTCTTCAAAAGCGGCTCAGTCCACTTGGGTGTGAAAGCCCGATACATTACGACTCACAAGGAGGTATTATGAACGCTCCGTCGGGAAATGAAAGCGAGGACAAGTCATTGGAAGACAAAGTTAAAGAGTTAACTGTAGAACTAGAGCATTGCAAGGAGGAAATGAATAAAAGGACGCAAAAGAGGAAGAAATCTAAAGGAAACGAAGACGGTTCAATTGAGCAAATGAACAACAACAATTTGCCTAAAGTGACACAAAAACAAACAAGTGACAATGAAGCAGACTTGAGTGCAAAAAGTGAGTCCACTTTGAATTCTGGTAAAATCTCGGACAAAAGAAGACTGTTTGAAAAAGACATAAAGAAAGATGAACAAATAACCAAACCTGTCCTTAAACGAAAAGAATCAATAGGAAACGCAATGATGGACCGATTAAAAGCTCAATTTGAAAGTTCAGATGCTAAGAAATCTGGAACTCTTCGTGAAAAGCTTGGCGCGAAAGGCAGGAGAGACAGTATACAAGACAAAATTAAGATGCTTGAGCATAAAGTCCAAGAAGAGAGTGACAAAAGTGACAGTAGCACTTTAAAATCGTCTTCAGAATCTAGAGCTTTACAAAAGCAAATGTCAGCCAACAGAAAATTATCGAAAGATCTGAAAAATTTGTTTGAGAAAGATATGAATCAAAATGACGTTTCATCAAAGCAGAAGACATCGAAACAAGCAGTGATTGTAAATAATCACCGCGAGAGTCCGGCTCAACTCCTGCAAATTCCTGCAACTGAAAAACATTCGAAAAAGTCCATCAAAACTGCACAGGAATCAAAAACAAAAGGTACTTCCAAACATGCTGTCAAAACGCCATTGAAACGAGAAACGTCTAAGGAAATTGCCCTTAAACAAGCTGAACAAACACCAGATGCCGATTACGAGCAAAGAGACAAAGTCGCATCTAAGAAGAAGTTTCAAGAACTACAAAGCAAGTGGCAACCGAAGCTTGTGGTAAAATCGTCGGGGAAACAACCTAAACCAGAGCTACAGAAACGGATACAACGCCTGCAGAAGGCCGCCCTCAATTCAGGAAAACCAGGAAGTCCTAAGATTGGCAGACGCGCAGTCTCTAGAGCAGTTATACATATGAATAAAAAAGAAAAGAAGGAAGAGTCCAAAATTATGGAATTTAATCCTGATTCTGGTGAGGTAATCATTGGACAAATGACAGAAACCGATAAAGATGGCTACAAAACCGTTAAGTTGCGTGGAAATGGGTTAGTTGTAACTTTGAAAATTAATCCAAATGGAAAGAGTGGCAAATCTGGAGATGTTGAAATTTGTCCAAGCTGCCACAAACATACTGACAAGGAGTCCAAGAAGGATGTAGCAAATGAAATGCGCATTGTCGTACCACAGGCTCTTCAAAACCAACACGTAGTACCACAGACAATTAAGCACCATCGTAAACCATCTGTGCCACAGACGATTCAAATTGAACGTATGCAACCACAAACCTCTCAGAACCAACGTAGAGTTTCAGTTCCATCGAACACACAGACGATCCAATTGCCTGTTAGAAAAATGTCAACAAGTTCTATAACTACGTACATAAACGAACCAGGCCCTTCTGTTGGCCCAGGTCCAAAATACATAACCGTAACACCAAGTGAAAACTACACTAACCAAGCGGTACCACGTGTTTACGTTAGACCTCACCAGATGAACGCACAGACTGGACAGCAACGGATCACAGTCATCCCCGTTCAAGCAGGAATCGGTGATTGTCCACGATTCCAACTAAAAAGCGTCAGCAGTGGTGGGAACACTGTGCAGCTACAGAAGTCCAAGTCTACAACAAGGTACACTATACGCAACCCCAGACAGCAGTTTACGTGAACCATACCTCCATGCGTGAACGATCATTCAACATGAAAAATAAAGAGACAAGCTGAAAAGTGGTTGCTAGGCAATATTATTTTGGCGCAATGTAAAGTAAAGAGAAAGCTGTACAGTACTTAATTTTAATTTCTGAAAGGTTTTTATTTAAAAAAAATTTTACTCGTCATGTATTTGATTTGCGGCAAAAAAAGTACTTATTTGGAAAAAAAAAAGAAAACTTAACAATGCTTGAATTTTAGGAAATTTTTAAACTTGTAAGAATGTATGACGAATTCCCTGAGATTGGACGATGGTAAACATTATCAAATAATAACGTGGTACGAATAGGGGAAAAATAGGAAATAATACAGTTATATACAAACTTGGCGATAGCTCGTCATTAGAGCAACTGAATGGGTACCGTACTAGTCTTGATGGGAAAAACACCTTTCTCATACAGAATTATTAATTTCAATTATGTAGTTATTATTTTCCCGTATCGTAGACCTACTGTTCTTATAAACTGAACGCATAGACCATAGTAGTAGGCACTAGGAAAGTTGAATACATTTACTTTTACATTTATTTGGTCAATCTAGGCCTATTTATCTTTAATAATTGCCAAAAGCAACCTATGTGCTCTAATGGAAACGTTTAGTTCTACGATCGTGTCTTCACAGACTGCATAGTTACCAACCTGAGAGATGCGTGACTACACCAGTTGACTGGGGGACGAGCCGCTAGGGCCTCCGCTGAGGAGTCCAGGGGCGGAACCCCGGTGGGGTAAAACCCCGCCTTTTAGTTACATAATCAACAGTTGTGGCAATTAGCCCGCAAGTCCGCCCGCGCCTCATAGATTCTAAGTGCGTGGTTGGCTGGGTTTTGGTAGAGAAAGAGAAATTTTGTCGGTGAATTTATTCTCGAATGAGATAACGAAAGCACTCTTGACTCAAAGACTGCATGACCATTTTTATATCCTTAATAAAACAAATTTCTTCTAATTTTAAAAACATTTTCCACCGAATTCGTGATAATTCGGTATCACGCATAGACTTGTGCTAAATGCGTGACAAATTTATGATCACGCATGTGTTTCTGCAAAATGCGTGTTTCATCCAAAATCACTTTGAAATGCGGGACCGTCCCGCGTGATGCGAGACGGTTGGTAACTATGCAGACTGTATGAGTAGGAGTACGGCTTTGCTAGAATTACAATTTCTTACAGGAGTATCGGTTAATAGCTGAAATATAATGATTATTGCTTTAATCACAGAGATGATGCTGTCCAAATAATAAATAGGTGAATTAGATGGTTATGACTGTAGCGCCCTCAACGCCTCTGCTAGACCACACTCCGGTGAATTTGAATTCAACATGCCAGTCTATAATACTTAGGATGATCGTTAGAAACTATAATAATTTTAATGAACAAGTTGACAAAAGCTTTCCTTTGATTTTATAGGCGGAAAAAAAGAATATTCTCAGAAATTAAAGCAAAATTTCTCCCATTTTTTGTGCAATACCAGAGAGGTCTAATTAAATGAAGAAACAAATTCAAGTTTGGTTCTTCATAACTTCTCATTTGACTTGACAAAGTTTATTTTAATTTTTTTAAGTGCAATGAATGATCTAACTTGTTCTAAATATACATGTAATCGAGTATTCCTTGGCAGTGCATTGGGCTTGAGAATACAGAAAAGGGTAATATGATTTGAGGTGTAATGCTGGGGAAATACCTTCAAATGTAGCACAAACTTTGAAAGTTAAAAAAAAATCTATGCATAGGGCATAGGTCACTCGGGTGTCACATCCAACTTAGATGTGTATAAGAGACAGTATATATATATATATATATATACACATACATACATATAATTTTAAATATCAAACTATATTGCATAGTTTTGTTCTATTTCTAGTAGTTTTAAAACATTTTAAAGGGTTTTTAAAAACATGAGTAATTCTTCACTTGAAGTGTTTATATACAATGTTCTCAGGTAACATAAATAGTTATAACAGGTTTTCAATTGCTGTGTAAATGGAATAACTCAACACTAAGCCCTGCCCCTTGGATACTGTTGCTAAGGTGGACTAGTGCATATTCCTGGCCCTGTTCTGATTGGTCAGTTAAGCTTGATTGACACTTCGGAAAAGTCCATAATATTTAAATAGGCCTCATCTAAAACAGTTATTCATCACATTAAACAGTATTTTCATCAACTTCTTTGTAAATTAAGTTATATAAGGTGCTCTTAATTTAGTATATAAGAGATGGTCCTCTTTTGGATAATTTTAATCACAAATATATTGTGCTAAGGTTAATATAAAAGGTAAAAAATAGTTAATCAAGCTTGTGGTGCTGTATGTGCATGTGTTTACTCTGCTGGATCCTGGCGGATATCAATGCTACACACTGACGAGGTCACCCAGGGAAAAGAAAGTTTTGAAAAATGCAAAATTAAATACAGTTTTATGAATTCGTTCTTACAGTTATTACTAGAGATAAACAATATACTGCAAATACTTTTAATTATAACAAAAAAAAAGTATAGTGTAGTTCGTAATAAAGGGGAGTTTTAGAGTTGAAATTTCTATTTAATGTATTTTGATGAATTAAGACGTTATTGGTAAAGGTTATCACAACTTCTAGCTCGGTTGTGAAGAACGCCAAAAAAAAAAAAACCAAAAGCAAATTCATCTTAATTTGCCATAGCCTAGGCAGTGAATTCAAGGACACTGATTCTGCTTATTGATACACATTCGGAAAGAACTGAACTCATGAATATTAATGAATTCTTTGAGACTACCTAGCAAGTGAAGATTTGAAATAATATAGTATTTATTTTTGTATTTATTATACACTATATACATTTTCATTATACTCCAGAACTCCCTTTTAACTCACAAAGAAACAGATTCATGATATTATTTATTTGTTATATCATGCATGTATTTATTGGGTTTAAAACCATTTTTATATAAAACAGTTGCATTTTTTAATTAAATCATGGATACAGGCCAGTACCTCAGTAGTAGTACGGATTGTAATTTGGAACAGACATTTTCACCATTTATGTTATTGCTCTAAAAAAATAATATTTGTTAATAAATATTGTACTTGCATGAACTTTGGGATCAATTATCTGTTTTCGCCACACACATTTTACAAATTGATTTATTTCAAACCTAATGAAGTTATATTACAATAATATAATTAAAAATAAAATACATAGAGCATTTAAAAACCAAGTTCTTAGGAATTAAAATAAAACTAATGTTAGATAGGCCCATGTTCAATACACGGTACAATTTAAACAAGATACGAGTAATACGTGCTGCTCTCACATAAGTACTGCATTAAAGTTTCCAAAACAGAGATACGGTAAGCGTAGCAGCTACAGTACATAGGCCTACAAACAACTGCATAGTTAAGGAGATATTTGCTATGGAAAGGATCATATAATTATAAAATTCAACTGCAATGTAACTTTATTAATTTTATTTCCACATTAAATATTTTAATGGTACAGTAATTATCAATTGATAATCAGAATATAACGAAGCAATAACCTAGTGTGAGTATCATCACAACAGAAATTTCAAAATATGAAAATAAAATTCAAAATAATAATATAACAACAATAACAACATGACCATAAAAATGTATTGCTAATAACTTCCAATGTTCACTTGATGGAAACAATAATACTGCAAGTACTTTCTTTGGTTGATATTTAGTGCAATTGACTTGTACTAATTTTGAACATATTTTGCCCTGAGAACAACAGTTGTTTGATGAGAGACTTGCATAATCAACTCATACTACTGGGGCGGATGCAGGATCTAGCGGTATGAGTGCGTGAGAGACCACACCACCTCAGCCCGACCATGGTTCAGGCTGAGGTAAGAAAATTTTGAGAATAAGGACCTCTAGGTGGCACTCTCATACATTAAAAATCTTATCGGTAATTTATATCAACAATACAATACAATACAATTATTTTTTATAACACAATTTAGGGGGGTGCGATCACACTGTCTGCATCCCCTGCAACCACCCCAGTACTAGGCAACAATCTCAACTTGAATACTCAGCTCTATTCCTGCCTCAGGAAGCCATTATTTTTGTTGATTTTTATATTTCTTTTATACTGTTTTCCTTTGCCAACTATCTACTCTTCCTATTCTGTTTGAGTTCATCCAACATACAGTACCCACAAAGATCAAACAAACTCTATAGTGTCAAGAAAAACCCCTCCAATTATGGACCAATTTTCTGTGGTCCCAAGTGAACAAATGTCTTTTATCTTTATTATTCCAATTAGAGACCAAAGCTGCTAAGACCATGGAAACTCAGTCCCAAAAATTTTCTTTAATTGGAGGGAGACTTATATAAAACAAATACAGTATTCAATAAATTTCCAAAAATTGATTAATAGTGTGTGCGCCCTCACAGCTCATCTCTATTAGTGCTTGGTGGCAGAAGAGCAGCAAACAATTCCATCCAGAATTTCACTTTATCTTCTTTTAAATGTTGGGCCAACTCGGGTGTCACATCCAACTTCATAAAGTTACCCTCGTCAGGATTGTAAGGAGACCAATCAGGGGCCATAGATATGACCTTTGGTTCAATACCATTAGGGTCTCTGCCAAAACAAAAAATCAATTGATCAGTATGGAAGTTTGTGTAAAGCATTTACAATTTTTGTTTGCATATTCGTTTACATATTCAGGTTTTTGTATATAGTACAAATAATTTCCTCGAGTCATTTGCATTTACACCACCTGCTTTGAAATTCCTAATCATCTGCTATCAGGTTGAATTCAATATTTCAATCTTTATTATACAGTACCTGTATTTACATGCTCTAGAATTTTGCGCTATGGTTTATAGTATTTCCACAGACCTACTATACAGCTACTTGATTATAGAAATATGTAATTCCCACATCTTACCCATATTTTGCAAAATTTGCCCAGTAAGTCATCATGGTATGAGTGAGCTCAACCTCCTCACTAGTGTAATTAATATGTATTTGTTCATCTTGATTCATTAATGGGAAACCGATAACAAACTTCTCTTCATCGCCGTGATCTGCTCGCACCCACTCAGGGCTTGCAGCAAACGACGGTCTGTGCTGGAATTCATAGAAGAATGAAGTTCCACCAACAGCTACACAAAAGAGAAAACAAGAAATTATTACAAGAATTTACGAGGCCATTTGTTGTCACCTACCAGATTAACAAAAGCTGTAAATCAAAAAAATTGAAGTAAAGGAAGGTTAGTTGGTTGTGACACAGTAACTCAGACCTTGATATGAAGTTCAAAATACGTATTTAAATATTATTTGCAGTTTTCCAGTTTCACTCCCTTTTAGAACTATTGTATACATGAGAACTCACAAATATTCTTATATTTCACTTGAACGGTGGAAATACTTGAGGGGGAGGGAGTTAGTAATAGTCTCAACCAGGGGACCCACGAAGCTGGAGTTGGGGGCCCCTCAATGATTAAGTGAGGGAGTGCTATGTTGCAAAATAAGATGGTACAGGTATGAGGTGTTTTTTTGCCTCATACATTTTCATTCGGGGTGGGGGAAACTGGGACTACCACTTACACTACCACTGCTCCCCACACCTCAAAAACAAGATTCAACCAAAAGAACCACAAAAGTTTATTTATTTATTTTATTATGTGGCGAGTACTGTATATCACTGTTTGGTCATTTAAAAAAAAACATGAATTCAAATATTATTACCATTGTGAGCATTAGCAAACATCACTGCAGGGGTCAAGAAGAAGCTGTCACCTATGACTTCTGTCAATTGCATGAATGCTTTGAAATCATCTTCTTCATTGCCTAGATATGTCTCTGCAATCTTCTTCACAGTATCTTGATTATCTCCTGGCATCACTCCCGAAATCTAAAGTGTGAAGGTTAATGAGATGCATGTTTCATGACAATCATTCATATGTCGAATTTAATTGTTTTTCACATAGATGATGCTTATGTATATTTTTTTGTGCACTTCCTTTTTCATTCCATTTGGGATTAAACTGAGTACTTTCTGGAACCTTGGAAAAATATGACATTTTCTAGAAAAAACAAACATGAAAAAAATATGTAGGTCTATTTAAATTAATAAATTCTTTGGCAATATTTCAATTTTCTATTCAATGTTTTTTTTACAACCACCTGCACCCTCAAGAGAATATACAGAATGTAATTTTGAAAATAGAACTGGATTTCTACTGTATTAAGCCTAAAAAAAAACATGAAAAAGATTTACTACAGTATGGTGTACTTTTGAATATGGTGTTATTTGTCTGTACATCTCAACTTTGGAATGTCATTTACGCACAGTACATCAAATTCATTGCACATATTTGTCCCGGTTCTCAAACCACTGACCAAAAATCTGTGCATTTATTACGAGACAATTTTTAAAGGGTATAATAGTGATGAAAATTATTTTCCTGTTACACTTATCAATTACATTATAATGTTGTATGGTCATTCAATCAATCAATATTAATCAATCAATGAATTTTGTTCATAACTGAATGTGTCACAAGCAATGAACCTAAAAATGCTTTCATGTTCCTTAGATCGAAATTTATGCCAAAAACCATTACGTTAAAGCTCTACAGAGAGCTAAAATTAGATCAGGAATGTTCACAGGAAAGAAATACTGCATCCACCTGTAAGCTACTGAGTAAACAACTCACATTATATTTATTGCATTGGATTTATTTATGACATTTAATGTACATGCAGAGCATTATTTTTCCCATGAAAAAAGGTGTAGAAAATGGGTGACATTATTAGATTAGTTGTTGGCACTGTGCTGCATTTTCTTTGAGGAAAGAGGGAATAATAGATTTTTAAAAAAAGGAACATTAGCCAAAAAAAGCAGAATGATAATTTAAAATCCAGGTCGGTTTTTTTTTTCTACTACAAGCCTACTTTAGGCCTAATTCTTGAGTTCATCGGTAACCATCAATCACCCCATGTATTTTGCCAACCCTAAAATTTTGAGATTTTGGGTTGGTTGATTTTCGGGGCTTATTAAGAGATGTGAGGAAAGAAATACTATCAAGAAAATGTACAGGTAGGAGTCGAATACCGCATTGAAGAAAGGGAAAAATTATTAGGTATATGGCAAAAATTATTAGGAATTGAGTAATTGGAAAATAGTATACTGAGGTAAGAGAAACTACATTAGTTTTGTAGAATGGGTCAGTACTGGAAATACAATAATATTGAATATTTGTGCAATATATAAAAAATATTTGATATTAATGCAAGGGGAAATAACCTGGAATACTGAAAAAATAAAAATGTATATTGAAAAGTGTTTTTTAGCAACCAAAAAATATATTGATTGATTGATTGATGTAAGTATATATGGATTCTACAATAAGGAAATAAATGACAACTAACCATGCCCAAAAGAACTTGTTGAAACATGTCAGCTGAGAACTGTGAGGTTAAATCTGGTGCAACTCTAGTTTTCAATAATGAAAATCCACCTTCGTGGTTATTCACACCAAGCAAGATGTCATTGCGATGAAGCATCCCCTTGGATACCAACACAATAGGATCATCCACAAGGAAGTATTTATCGACAACTGGCGTAAAGACCATAATTGGTTTATCAGGTGCATCAAGCTTAGCGTAAACTATCTCCTCGGCTGGCTTTTCAAGCAAGCACTCGATTTGTTGCTTTGTCGTTTCACTTGCACATCCTAGTTCCTCAGCAAGGACAGCAGCCCATTTCTTTGGATTTTTTGAGTAAGCTAACGGGCAGTTTGCCAAACCACTTTCCATAATACCCCTTTCAAAGACGCCACGGCTATGCCGCGATAAAAAGTGGAAGCCTACACTCATTGCCCCGGATGATTCTCCAACTATGGTGACCTTAGATTGGTCCCCACCAAAGTACTTAATATTTGATTTGATCCATCGCAAAGCTATATTCTGGTCAAGCAAACCGTAATTCCCTGGGGCATTAACGTCCTCCGTACTCAAAAATCCAAGAGCACCCAGTCTATAATTCATAGCAACAAAGACAACATTCTGATAGGTTGCATAAGCTGATCCATCATATGCACTCGCTCCCCCGTTCATAAATGCCCCTCCATGAATCCACACCATTACAGCTAACTCTGCTTTGCGGTCAAGTGTTGGAGTATAAATATTCAAATATAAACAATCTTCATCAGTGTCCATTCGTGGAAAGTGGTAACTTGAAAATGCATTGGCTAGAACATCAACGTTTTGAGGACATAGGGGAGGATAGTTGGTAGCATCAAATTCACCATACATTGGTGGCAATCGTTTCGGGTACGAGAATCGTTGATCTCCCACAGGCGGTGATGCATACGGTACTCCAAGGAATGCATAAACAGGTTTAGTGCTTTCTGCTGCATGAAATACCTTACCCTTCATTGAGACATAGCCCATTTCAACAACAGGTGATTCGTCACATGAACACCCTGTTCAGGAAAAAAATTGTACAAACTAGATTCAAATATTTCAGTAAATCTTCATTACAGGTAGTTTGAGTTCAATAATATCAAATTTACCATAACTTACCTCAGATAGGATTTAGGAAGATGATTAATGATAATCAATGATAAAAAGAAAGCAGTGGATACTGTTACACCAGTCTTATTCTGATTGGATGGTCGGCGTCCCAATCAGGATTTGGCTTAATTAAGATTGGTGTATTAATTAGTCACCATCAATATTTAATATCTAAATTGTATTACTTAATGTTTCATATTATTTTGTACATTCCAAAGTGGAAAATAAAATTATGAAAACACAATCCTAACATTTTTAATTTAGTACCACAGGTCTAGGCTACGTCAGGTCAGTGATTGATAAACAGCTACCGTTCCTGGCCACAGACAGGTACCACTGGCTTCATTCAGTTCAGTTGGAAATTTAGGCCACTATAAATAAGGCCTAGTATTAAGTAGTACAGGCTAACTAAACCCCCCTAAAAACACTGGATAAATGTAAATATAAGATGACGCAAGACGTGCATGTCACGTGGATATTATTAACAAACTTACATGTTAAAGTTAAAATGACTATTATAAAAGAGAAGTAAAACATTATGATGAAAGTTCTGCACAAAAAGAAAACACCGGGTGGTCACGCTTCTTCAAATCGCAGTCTTTCTAAACATAACCTTTGACTTTGTTCTTATTTTCAACCACACTATGCATTAATGGATAAAGTACATTTGTATTTATTTCTTTAAATAACTAGCAACATCCAATTTTTCATAGCATCTTAGCATTGTATCAAAGGTTATATATTATAATGTAGTATTTCAGTAACTGTATGTCGTTTACAAAGCAAATAAAAAGAGATGAAACATAGTGTGTTCTCACCCGAGAAACTTCTGCGATCCTGGGAGTTCATAGGTGGCGCTTTACACGTGGATTCGCCCGGTGTTTCGGTAAGTTTCATCATACTGTTTGTTAACAAAATGCGTGATTGCATAAGTTTTCTGCATTGTCAAAATATAGAGTATACCTATATTATTTGATATAGATAAATTAAAATCCACACATTACTTCATTTAGTCGATATAAGCACGTATTCCAACCTAGGCCTAGGCCAAGCCAGACAATGCGGCGTGGATCCTGTCTGTGGCGATTTGAAGCAGCTGCAGCTTTCTGATTGAGACTAGAAAGTTGCTCATTCTCCCTACTCAACTTTTAAGCCTAGGACTGTGTTTCTTTTGAACTGATTTTCGTGTTCCACGGTCTTTTACCCAAGGAGGTACTACTTCACCTAACTATACATTCTTGTCATTTACTTGCCTGGGTAGTTAGGTTTCTATTCTATATTTTTTTGTAATAAAAATTAGTAAATTTTTAGAATTTTTGATTGCTCAAAAAAGGGGCAAGTTGGTTTTAAGTAAGTTAGGTACAAGTGTTGATTTATTATTTGAAAGAAGGGAAAGTTTGTTGTCTGTCTAGAGAATCAAGTGGTCTAATTTTATGAACTACAAGCACCTTAATCCTCACTCTGCGAAGTATCAAGCCCTCTGTAGTAATAGTGATAGTGAAGATATGGTCAAATAAGCGGAACCTTTAGAAGACTCGAATCATCAAGTAAGAATCAAGTAAGTAAGTAAGAACTTATACATAGATTTTTCTTTTATTTATTAGGTTTTGTATTAAAACAACATTTGAACCATGGTTGAAGCTGTGCCTGATCATATCAACTTCCCAAAAGAAGAAGAAAAGATTCTAGAACTCTGGAAGGCGATTGACGCCTTCAATAATTGTCTGAAGCAATCGAAAGGCAAACCAAGGTAAATACAATGTAAAAATGAATTTTTAAGTTTTAATGTGAGTAGATGGTACTGAATATATTTTCAGTATTGTAAAGTTTTTTGAATAATTGATAAAATCACATTTTGCAGGAGGAATCTTAAGTTCTTAAGCTCAGTACAGACTATCAAACTTCATTTGACAAAAAAAATGTGAAATGCTTAAATATGGTCATAATGACATCACATCGGGAATACATCAATATCTTTTATCATGATGCGACTAACACCGCTACTTTTACTTACTTATTTTCTTGTATGTCAGGTACTCATTTTACGATGGCCCACCATTTGCCACTGGTCTGCCTCATTATGGTCACATCCTAGCAGGCACCATTAAGGACATTGTCACTCGCTATGCCCATCAGAATGGATTCCATGTAGAGAGGCGTTTTGGCTGGGATTGCCATGGTTTACCAGTGGTGAGTTTTTTTTTTTATTACGAAGTACCAAGTAAAAATCTTCAATCTTTTTAACACAAAGCTAACCCTCTAATTGGAGACTAAGCCACAAGACTGCCCCACATTTACAGGCACCAGTGGTGGTCAGGAATTGGAGGGCAAATTGTATGTCTAAGACAAATTTAGCTCTTTCCAGTCATTTACAACTTTTATACAGAAATTTTTTCATTCATTTAGGAGTACGAAATTGATAAGAAGCTTGGTATCACAGGCCCTGAAGATGTCATGAAGATGGGTATCACAAATTACAATAAGGAATGCAGGCAGATTGTAATGCGGTACTCAAGTGAATGGGAGGTCAGTATTAAAGTTAATTATTTGACTAACATTTGACATCGCCTAGCTGCCAGTATGAAAGGCCTCGAATAGGCCTATGAATTTTCTGTTTGCTACTAAGTGATGCTACTCTAATTTTGACAAACGTTTTGTAATTTTTTTAATAATAAATGGAATAAATACTCGGCAAGTAATCATTACAACAATGTTTGGTTCATGCAACTCATAAGCCAAATTGCCGTACTATGTTGCTGTCAGCATCCATCGGGCAACGGGCAAATGCGGTAGGGTAGTGTATAAAGCTTTCACGTTTCTTGGCCTAGCGCGCTTGCACTTGGCAGCCTCTGAAGAGATAAGACAAACATCACTTTAAAAATTGTATGAATATAGAAAAAATATAATTTCATAGATTTTTATATTTTTTATCGATTCCTAATATATATAACTACTGTATGACATATGTGAATTTCATCCATGTAGCTTTCATAAAAAAAATAAAACCAGTATCCTGTTTTCCCATGCATTTCTCCTATACTTTTGCCTAAAAGGGTAGGGCGTCACCAGTATTTGATTTAGGCCAATGTAAACATTGAAAGGGGTCTATAAATAATGCATATGTAGTAAAAAAATTTAAATCGTGGTTTTTTTTCATCTTTTTTTGGCATACATATTGTGTTACTACTGTTTACTATTTACGAATAATATCATTTTAATGATTATGATTTCCATTTTCTGTCAGTTTATTGTGAATCGTTTAGGGCGTTGGATCGACTTCAAGAATGACTACAAGACCATGTACCCCTGGTTTATGGAAACCATCTGGTGGGTGTTTAAACAGCTCTTTGAAAAGGGCCTAGTCTACAGAGGTTTCAAGGTAAGAACTAAAGTCTACTTTAAACTCAACAGCCAATCATAGAACTTACATTTCAGGATATTCACAAAAAGCATAAGATAGGGGATGTGAAATTTCACTTACAAATAATAGAATAAAAAGAAATTTGTGTGTGATATTATTTTTATTAGTTAAAACTATGTTTTTTTAACAATTAGGTGATGCCCTTCTCAACAGCTTGTAGCACCCCCTTGTCAAACTTTGAGTCTGGCCAGAACTACAAGGATGTAGTAGACCCTGCAGGTTAGTGTGTGTAAATGTAGTTAAAAAAATTTGCAACCATTACCACACCCAATAGGTAAGAGGAGACAAACACAGGTAGAGTGCCTTGCCATGTATGCAACTAATTCGTGATCTAACAGTGGCATATCTAAGGGGTAAATCTTTTGGGATTCCAACTGATCATGAATTCCTGGATGGTTCATTGTAATTAAATATGTTTGAAAAAACTAAAGCATATGTGCCCTTAAATTTAGGATCTATTGGAATAGGTGGTGGGGTTGACGAGGGGACACCAAGGTGAAGTTGGGGCTTGATAATTAAGTAAGGGGTGCACATGCCCTCTTCCCCCTCTCCTATTGAAAATGTTCAAAGGAAACAAAATCACACTCAGGTAGTTAAAGATCATTTTATATAACCTTATTTTACAAGCTAGGATCTATGATAGGCCTACTGGATTACGGGAATGCGTGAGATAGGTAAAATGGGGGCAACGTGGAAAGCACCATGCAATATTTTTTTATGAGCGCCGTTCTCAAATAAGCACCGCACTGAAGCCTCCAAAAATGATATAAGCACGATAGTGCTTATTCAAGTATTTATGGTATTTTTTCATTGTGTACTCTTTCAGTAAAGGGATGACCCCCATATTCAATTTATAACATATAAGACAAACACATATTTCATATAATAATTATTTCTATATTTTTTCAATGTTAGTAATTGTAAACTTCCCACTGGATGATGACCCAAATGTTTCGGTGATCGCCTGGACAACGACACCTTGGACATTGCCTAGCAACCTGGCCTTGTGCGTCCATCCACAGTTGGACTATGTCAAGATCAAGCATGTGAAAGATGACAAAGTCTATATAATGATGGAAGCTCGCTTGGGGGCGCTTTTCAAGAAGGAGAATGAATATGAAATTCTTGAAAGGTAAGGTTTCATATTAGAAGTATGGTAGATTTTTATTATAATTATTTTTATTATTTTTGTATATAGCTTGTAATTATTACACGTTTTAATGTATTATGAGCGATGTGATAATACTATAATAAAAAAAAATATAGTAAGAAATAATTTTAATTGTGTATAAATGTTGCAATTAGTTATCTGTAATTATTAGGTTTTGTTTTCTTAACAGGTTCAAAGGTAGTACATTAAAAGGAAAGAAATACAAACCACTGTTCAACTACTTCTTAGAGGTATGATAACTGCATTTTATTAATTTAAAATCTTTTAGTGACATTGTGAAATTGGAAGCAAATTATGTTGATTTTCTGCTTAAGTCAGTGCAAGGACATAGTGTACATTACTTTAAAAATATAAAAAAGGGATTGATATCACAAAGTATAATGTCTATGAATAAAAATAAAAATACTATGCATATAAATATATGTGTAAATTTAAGACTTTAATATATGATAATTGAATTTAGTATAAAGAGAAAATTGTTTAAATGTTTTAAATGTTTAGTTGTGTCTGAATGTTTTTTTTAAATCAAATAAAATAAATATGTGAATATTAATAATAAAAAGTTTTGAGAACAACATGTTATTCCCATTTGGATTCAAACTAATCATAATATAGAAAAATCATGTACATGAAATATAAACGTATGATTAAATTGTATGATAAATGTATTTATTGCAAATTTCGGGATGCATCACATTCAGGATGTATAATCTTTTCACCTGATTTTACAGCTGAAGAAAACTGGAGCCTTCACGATCTGTAATGACACGTATGTTACAGAGGACAGTGGTACTGGAGTTGTCCACCAAGCTGCCTACTTTGGAGCTGTAAGTAGTTTAATCATTCTTGTTTCCACAGATATTTGATCAATTAAGTTTTTGGATCATTTAATATGTTTATCAACAGTGCCACCTATTATATCTGAACAGTGTCCCTTATCTATATTTTTGGATAATTTGTTCAATTTGGTTTTTTAATATATCTATTATAGGATGATTACAGAGTGTGCTTAGAACATGGCGTCATCACTAAAGAAATGATTGTCTGCCCCGTTGATGAATCAGGCAAGTTTACTCAAGAGGTCACAGACTTTGCAGGTCAATATGTAAAGGTAATGTTTAATATAAAATGACTTTTTTTTGTTCATTTTAAATTTTTGTATTAATATATTTTAAATTTTGTAACCTTTTTTGTTTGTATTTGTTTTAACCTATTGCCTATAAGAGAGCATTTAAATTATACAAATAAAAGAATTCTAGTTTGTTTCACTTAACTTCATAATTGACCTTTAGCCTCTTGTTTGATTGAACTCTCACCCTTTATGCTTCACCTCATCAGGATGCTGATAAAAACATCATTCGCTGGTTGAAGCAGAATGGACGTCTGGTTGATCAGAGCACATACAAACACAGCTACCCATTCTGTTGGCGATCTGAGACCCCACTCATCTACAAAGCTGTACCGAGTTGGTTTATCCGGGTTGAGCCCCTTGTAGAGAAACTGCTGGCTAATAATCAGAAGACGTACTGGTAAGATTTTTTTTTCCTTTGACTTCAATAAATTGTACATTCTAATCGGTGCACATTTATTTTACTGTGTGGAGAGGAAATATCACAGAAAAGTTATTCGAACCCAGTATTTGTAAACAGATCGTGTAAGTTATACATGGAGTAATATGTAGATGCATCGTTGTTGTTCTAATACGTACAGTATTGAGTGGACTCTGAAATGTATTTTCGTTATTCCTTAGATAATAAATGTGATTCGGTTGAATTTACTGCACTGCCTCTGATTCAGTTAGTACACAAAGTGTCATAAATATACAGTATATAATGGTCACAGGCCTGGGTCACTACCGCTGCACCCCCTTTGCCCACTTTGCAGTACAAACTGTCAAAGATTATTGTCATTATATGTATTCTTTCAACGGTTGTATTTTAAAATTTTGTACAACATGTAGGGTACCTGAGTTCGTTAAGGAGAAGCGCTTTGCAAACTGGTTACGTGATGCTCGTGATTGGGCAGTGTCACGTAATCGATACTGGGGTACACCGATCCCGCTGTGGGTTAGTGAAGATTTGGAGGAAGTTGTCTGCATTGGGTCTATCCAACAACTTGAAGAGTTGTCAGGACATAAAGTCACAGATCTTCATCGAGAAAAGTAAGACAATTAGCTTTTAACATAATGTTTGCTGTCTTTTTATCACAACTATTAGTTTTATATATCTTGAAATCACTGTGTATTTTGTAGTAGCATTAGGAAAGTATTCAAATCAGTTACACATATTCAAAATGTATAGTATTAAAATGTATAGTATTGTAAAATTCTTATTTAATAAAATGCTTTTATTTATTTAATTAAATATTTGTTTTATAAATAATAAGGCAGTCACATGTTTATTATCAAACAATTTAGTATCATAGCCTATCACTGGCTGAATGAATGCTGGATGTTCATATTTTTATTAGGCATTGTAGGAATGATTTTGACCTTAAAATTCTTAAAAGTCTATAAACAGCTCAAGCATCATTGAGAAACTAACTTACTGAGTATTTTCTTTCTTGTTTTAGTGTTGACGGCTTAACCATTCCATCCAAACGTCCAGGACATCCTCCTTTGAAGAGAGTGTCAGAGGTTTTTGACTGCTGGTTTGAAAGTGGAAGGTAAGAACCCCTTCCCTCCCCCTCCCAAAACAAACATTACTACCTTTTATGTTTTCAAATATCTATTTTCTTTCCTCTGAACTTCACTTTTCCCTCTGTTTTTTCTACCAGCATGCCTTACGCTCAGCAACATTACCCATTTGAACACAAAAGGGAATTTGAAGACTGTTTCCCGGCGGATTTCATTGCGGAAGGAATTGATCAGACCAGAGGATGGTAAGTTCATAAGAGTAACAGTGATTTGTAATCTGTAATAATAATAATAATAATAATGGTGACTTATAAAGCGCATATAGTGGAGACCTCTATGCGCTTAACGTAAATCCACCCTTTGTTCAGCTATATTTTTTTTCTTGCTGGGTTACCATCCATCCTCCCACCCAGCGGCCTCTAGGGCCGGAGATGGGGTTGCCAGTTAGTCGCCGGTAGCTCGAGTGGATGCATTTTAACGTCATACCCAGGACAACTAAAGCTAATCTTAACTACCTAAAACTAGCTTAAATTGAAGGAAAAATCATCCCTGCTGGACACCATTCCAGTATTTTAATTAACGTTTTTGGGTTAACTTGAAACAGTTAGTTAGAAATATAGGAATTGTACTGTGCTACACAGATATTTGTACAAGAATTTGTTCACTAGTCATTTGAGTTTGAAAGTGAACACCACATATTGTTTCCTTGTTTAAAGGTTTTACACACTGTTGGTGTTATCCACTGCTTTGTTCGACGAACCTCCTTTCAAGAACCTGATAGCAAACGGTCTTGTATTGGCTTCCGATGGCCAGAAGATGAGCAAACGCAAGAAAAACTATCCTGACCCGTTAAATGTGGTCGATAAGTATGGTGCTGATGCTCTAAGGTTAGTTAGGTTCTTATAATTGGCTTCCACAAAAAGCGAAGTTCATTAGGGCTTTTGTATTTGCTCATGTTCTTCATGTTGTTGGGTTAAGGGAGGGCGGGGGCATGGTGGGTGTTGGTGATGTCCTTGGTGGTATGTGTAAATTCTTTATTACCACAATAACTGAATTTGCGTCAAGTATTAATAGTTTTAAACCTGGCAGAATACAATTCCATAATTAATACTTTGTCAATAAATTTACATTGGGTATAGATAATTAGGTAAGACTTCTATCATTCATCAAATTATTATTAAAGTTGTGGAAATAAATATTGTACAGTGAACTCAAGTACACTTAATTATGATTTTATTATGTTGTGTTTTAAAATGTTCAAATATTTCATTTTGGCAGACTGTATCTGATCAACTCCCCTGTTGTGCGAGCTGAGAGTCTTCGCTTCAAAGAATCTGGAGTTAAAGACGTCTTGAAAGATGTATTTCTACCATGGTACAATGCCTACCGCTTCTTGATTCAAAACGTCCAGAGATTTGAAATTGTAAGTTTAACATTTTGGAGTATTCTATTTATATTAAAAGATAGAAAAATATATAACACTTTACCTTAATAAACTGACTGCTGCTCTTGTTTTTTGCTAGAACACCCCTTAAAATTAATAGAACTATCCATGTCAGCGCATTGCATGTTCATGCTAGCTCCCGTGTTTGTCTTCATTTTGATGAACACCTCCAACAATAGAAATACTCTTAAGAAGGAAGAGGTTTATCTGTATCTCTATCGTCCGGTCTGTAAACTACTTCTCAGCATATCACACCAAATTTTTTAAACTCGGACACTCATGGAGTGGTCAGCTTTTTAGTTATTAGAATTAATGTTAAATTCTGTTTTCAATTATTACATCTTATTTTAATTTCATTCATTTATTTGTTATCCTATTTTCGGTTTTGTTTTAAGTATTTTTCCTCAAGACATTTAAAACTGTTTATGTTTCTTGCGTTGATGGCGTTGGTTTTCTAATGCTTAGCTCGAATTGGTGTTTAACAAAATCTATTTTCTGGTCCTATTTAGGAGGATAGTGAGGTACTGATGTTCAACGAGGATGAATTTATCCCAAGTGGCAATTTTATGGACAAGTGGATCCTTTCCTTCACTCAGAGTCTCATCAAGTTTGTGAGACAGGAAATGGCAGGTAAGATTTCATTAAATATTGACTAATCTCCTTGAAATTAATAAAATACAAGAGGAAATGGCAGGTAAGATTTCTTTAAATATTGACTAATCTCCTTGGAATTAATAAAATACAAGAACTATTTTTCTTTTTATACAAGGTACATAATACATAAATACATACATGCTTTTTTCATTGTAAGAAAATAATATACAACATATTTGCACTCTACTTCTTTTATGTATGTTAAGCATACCCGGTTACATGATAAGCAAAAAGCAATGTATTTTCAATTCCAGCTTATAATATATATAAATATCAATCAAGAATTTGTTAGAACTGCCTTCCATCCATCATCTCTGTCCATTATGAGTGCAGTATCAACATTTCTTGGTAAATTATTAACTTTTTCTAGTTGATCCAGATATGTCAAGCATGGCCTTTTTCTTTTAAGTTGACCATATACAGGTTGCCAGAACAATATCTTGGAATTAATTTCTCTCTTACTTTATAACAGCGACCTGAGAATAGTAATCTGCGTTTTGTAAGTATTTCAGTAATTGGTGGTATCTCAGATTATAGTTCCTCATTAGGAACATGTTCTGGAAAATTAATATTGAGAATGGGTCTCAGCAGTCGTATGTAGCAGCTATCAAGACTACGTTTCAGTGCTACTTTATGGCGAGACTTTTTTTATACCTTGCTTAACAAACCCACCACCCGCCAGTATTGATGATTGAATAAAAATAAAATTTAATTTTGGCTAATTAGCGCACCCGCTGCCACAAAAAAATGGAAATTTCAGAAAAAAATAAAAGTTTTTTCTTTATTTGTATTACGCCCTCCGCTGCCTTGAAATCTCCAAAAATAAGATATGTATATTTCTTCTTAATTATATAAATTTAAAGCATTTAACCATCCCATTACTACACTGTTTATATTCAACAATAACATTTTTATTTTCTCCTCCCTCTTAATGTTTTTGGCTAAATCCTTTGCTAAATAAGAAAACATTTTTTTTTTCTTCCGCCCTCGGATGATCTTTAAAAAAAATAAGTTTGCGAAACAAAAGGTATAAAAAGAGGGTCCACGTCTCAGCATTATACAGTTCTTCTATAATATAACTTTATGCTTGTTCGATTTTACAATTCCTCTACATTGTTCCACAATTTAACAAAATAGTGATAGATTTCTCTGCAACTAGATATACATTACATGCAGCAGTAAAATCTGGTTGTCAAAGAGGGGGGGGTTATATATACAGCTGCTTGCACTCTCTCACTTCACAAACTTGGGGAATCGGCAATGTAACTACATGGCTAGTGAATCAATAAAAAAAAAATGACCAAGTATAGTTTTTGCTTTATTTTATATTCTAGTTCTTTGTCTCTTGATTTTACAGGTCTCAGGCTTAAGAAAATACAAAAACTTGGGCTATGTTTATACAGTTTATGGCTTGTTAAATTTTCCAATTCTACTAGATTTTTCCACTTAGCAATTAACAAATTAGTGATAAGATTTCTTTCCACATAAATGTACATTACAAGTTACAGTTGAAACTGGTTGTCAATTAGTTGGTTATATTTACATTTTCTCACTTGTCAATCACAAGCTGGATTATCGACAACGTTAAACTGCGTGGAAAGTGGATACATTTTTTTAAATGGCCAAGCATAAGCTTTGTTTAAGACATACCGGCTTTCTATTCTAGTTCTGTCTTTTTTTATTATCTTACAGCTTACAGGCTATACACAGTCATTCCACAGTTAGTCAAGTTTGTTGATAAACTCACCAATTGGTATGTGCGTTCCAACAGGAAACGTATTAAGGTGAGTGCTTTCATGACTGACTGCACAGAAAGATATTAATGCTACTGCATTGTAGCCTGTCGTCCACCAGATGGAATGTTTAGTTGTAGGTAATTTCAGTAGGTTATACAGTATTATGTTATTATATATTATATTCTATTATACCTGTATGTTATCTCAAACTTCACAAGCTAGTAATTTCTGTAACTATGTCTTCAAATTTCCGTAGTAAATGAAAAATGTCCATAGAACCTAATAATGTTCTTTGAGGGCAAGATGTGAGTTACTCAAAATTGCTGGTAACAACAGTTGTAGCATTTCAAACAAACTGGACAGATTGAAGATTTATGGTCACTTTTCTTGGGTTTTACAATAATTTATCAGTGATCTGACAAAGTCTTGGGTTCTTAGGAACCAATTAGCCAAAGGTCCTGATGGAAAAATCATTAGACCTATATATATCTGTCTCTTATACACATCTAGATGTGTATAATTTCCATAATACAGTGTATGTCCATAATTAGGCAAATTTCCATAGCGACTACGGACGTTCTGTAGAACTTGAAAACTCTGTTATCTTGCATTGTTATTATATTATTGTGTTGACATCAATTAAAAATATAATTACATACCTGATACTTGATGCTTTTTTCAAGTTTCATATTCTATATACTTGAAATGAAAATGGTAATGATAAAAATTGCAAGATGAAATTCATTTCAAATGTATACATTGACATTTGACAATAATGTGTATCTTGTTCCTTGTACAATGTAGGGTGAGGGCGGTGTTCAGGATTGCAGGCATGCATTGGAGACCCTATTCATGGTTCTATTTTCAATGGTGAAGGTGATGGCACCTTTCACTCCATTTCTAACGGAACTTATCTACCAGAATCTACGTAAACTTGTTGATCCCGAGAGCACAAAGGGGATTAACGTCGACAGCGTACACTACCTAATGATTCCGAAACCAAGGTAAATATGAAGATGGAGAAAATATCAAACCAACAATATAATTTTTAAAAGTGAAATAATTTTGACAATATATTTAATTTAAAATTAATTAAATGATTATTAAATTAAAGTATTAATTAAAATAAAAATAACTACATAAATATACTTAAATTAATACATCAAAATGTAGATTTTTAATGTCCTTTAGCTCATCATAGACAGTATGTGGTTAGTCTGTTTTCTTTTTTATAAATTTATATCAACCATTAATTATAACATCTCATCAATAGGGAAGATTTGATCAACCCGGACATTGAACGTGCCGTTGCACGCATGCAGTCCACCATTGAGCTTGGCCGAGTTATTCGAGACCGCAAGACCATGCCGACTAAGTATCCGCTCAGGGAAGTAGTGGTTATTCACCCTGATGAGCAGTGTCTAAAGGACGTAACAAGTCTAGAACAGTACATCTTAGAGGTTTGTTCACTTAAATGAAAATATATTTTGATAATTATTTGTATTAAATCAATTAAATTAATAATTAGTATATTAGAGATTGCCTGTGTACAGTTAGTATGGGCAACTGATGATGGTAGTAGAACACTACTGAACCATAGGTGGCGGGGGGCGCTAGGTCCACCCGTCGGGCAGGAAATCACAATTCGTCAGGGATGAAAAAAAATGACATGTATTTTCTACATATTAGTAAACTCTAAATCGATTAAATAAGCCTTTGAAACCCATAAATTTCTAAAGATTTTGAGCGACGCCCAACCACGCCAACTTTGCCCTCGTCAGGGGCCCTTGGACGCCCTGTCGGGCAAATCCTGGCGCCACCCTCCTAAGAACTGTTGTGCTGGTATTAAACTTATTAGCAGTCTGCTGCTGAATCATTCTTTTGGTAAAATTAATAGAATAAAATGTATGTTTGTAATCACATTGCACGCACACACAATGAATGTATGATAGAAATGTCACTCTTGCTTCCATGAAGAAATGTGTCTGTTTCAACACTTTTTCCTAGGAATTAAATATACGTAGCCTGACAACGTCGCAGGATCAGTTAAAATATGGTGTCTCACTGAAAGCTGAGCCAGACAGCATGGTCCTAGGAAAGCGATTAAAAGGCAGCTTCAAAGCAGTGTCACAAGCCATCCGAGAACTCACAAACGAGCAACTGAAATGCTTCCGTGAGACAGGTGAAATTGATGTTTTAGGCCACAAGCTTGGTGAAGATGACCTGCGCTTGACATACACATTTGCACAGGGAGTCAATGGAGCTACCTCAAAGTATGAAGCCCATTCTGACAATGAGGTAAGGCCTGTCTAAAATATCTTTCAGCTCATTGCATAATCAATGCTGTGTTTTTATAGTAATAATAATAATCATGCCAAAGATTTATATATCGCAAAATGAATAATCAAAGGCACTGAGTGTTATTACTTCTGGTCAGTGGATATCATGTAACTGCAAACCAGCTCAAATTGCAACCTTCTCTGCTCCCTGGGAAGCATACCTAGTCGTGCACGTGTACTCTGCGCTTGAAACTAGTACCATCAATGCCACAACATCCTACCAGGAACCATTTGTAGTCCTGGGTAGGGACATAAATCAAGTTTTGCTTCTACGGTCAGCCCCTCCAATTTTTTTTTTTACTCTATGAAATTGTTAGAATGTTTTTCTTTGGTGAAATAAAGTGAACCTTGATCCCTTGACCTCAAGGTAGGGAGTCTAAGCCACAACCAATGCACCAACCGCTTCTAGTATTAATAAGGGCTTATTTAAGGAATATTTAAGTTAAAGTCTAGATCCAAAAAGCATTACTTGAATGTTCCCCAGGGAGGGGATATTGTTAAAACACTTGCATACATGTGATAGACAAAAACTACAGTATAGATGAAGTGTTGATGTCTTGCCCAAGGTCACAAACAAGTGTGATCATCAATCTTACAACCTGTGAGTTGAAAGGCCGTAACCTTAGCCCTCTGCCTCACACTTTTGTAGATAATATTTTGGCAGTTTATAAAAGGAGTACGTCTCTTGTAGGAATGATATATATATATATACATATATGTATGTATATATATATATATGTATATATAAATAAATATATGTATATAAAATACATAGTGATATATATATATATATATATGTATATGTATATATATATATATGTATAAATAAATATATCTATATGTATATAAAATACATAGTGATCAGTATTTTCAATAAAATTGATGCAATCGATGCGGTTATAACAATTTTGTTTTTGTTTAATCAAGAAGTGTTTTATAATTAACTTTTTTTAATAATAATTCTTTTTCAGATTTTAGTGCTGCTAGATGTAACGCCGGATCAGTCAATGTTGGATGAAGGCATAGCAAGAGAGGTGATTAACCGCATCCAAAAACTACGAAAGAAGGTACAGATATTCAATTTTATTGTATTGCAGAGAAAATATTTTATTATTGATTTTATAATATTATTTCTTATTGTTTTTATTTCTAGTTATTGTCTTCTATTTTTGTTGACAGTGTATTAAGCATTGCTTCGACAATGAGTATCATGTAACAATAATCCATTGGTTGCCACTGATGATGAGCACTGGCTTTCTCAAAACATACGTACTGTCTTAAGAATAAAGGCTTCTGTCCTGTTCATAAAATGCCTCATTGTTTTTGTAGGCTCTTTCATAGCCTTGTATATAATAACAATAATCATAATAATGGATTTTTAATGTGCACATTTCCAGGAAAATCTATTTCCAGCGTCACAAACAACTAAATGGACTTCATGCTCAAAATTGGATCGTTTATGTTTTGTAATAAAACTAATTGCATGTTCTGTGTATTGTTGTAGAATAAATGAGAAAATTTTTTTTGTATTTGATCATTATTAATTATTTGTATTATATTTCCATTTTAAGGGTTATTATGGATAAATAGACAAAGGGAACTGCTGTGAGTTAGCTTCATTGCTATTGATTGTGTTTCATATGTTGCTTTTCTCTATTTAATCAGGCAGGCCTTCAACCTGTTGATAAGATTGGCATTTTCTATGATGTTGAGCCATCTACTGCAAGTTTAGCCTCCATTATTCCCAGTCACTCAGAATACATCTTCAACACTATCAAGCAGCCACTTAGTGCCTACCCTCCAACAGGAACAGAAATCATCACAGAGACCACTGATGTAAGTAGGGAAGGGTCAAAGGTCATCAGTTGGACTCAGCAGCTTGTTGCATTACTTCATTTTTTTTCTCTATGCAATTTTTTTTTATTGCTATTTCTTATATTTCTTGACTGTAAAGCACATAGGCTTTTAGCATATGTATCAGGTTGGAATAATTATTATTATGTATTTTTTTCTACATTCAAAATGTGGATCTTTACTTGTCAAATTCTAAAACTCCCACAGATATGAAACTAAAACACTCAATTGCTCATTTTAGACAATTAAATAAGTTATCAACTTTCAATATAACACAAATAGAAACAATTTAATTACAGACATTTTATTACTAATATCCTTGAATTGATTACCAAATTAAAAATCTAAATAATACAAGTATTAGCGTCCGTGCTGGGGACAGTGGTTCCACATTCTAATTCTCAATTGAAGGCTCATAACCTTCTTAGATATTAGAAAAGGCAATTTAAGTGCTAATTGTTACGGTTTATTGATTAAACTGACACAGTATATATTTGGTATGATATTTTGCACAATGCTTCTCAAAACCTTTTTGGGTAAATGTAAACCTATAAAGCTCTGTGCAGATTGTTTGTCAAACTTTCTTTGACAAAAAACATTTGTATGCCCATATATAGTCATGATATGCTTATATATGGTCATGATGTGCCTATATATGGTCATGATGTGATGTCATCATGACCATATTGAGGCATGTCAAATAGTCTGAAGATGGCTTAAGTCATGAAATTTATATTAAATTTTTTTTTAACCTAAATCGCTATTCACCTGTAAGCTACTTGGGGTTTATTTTTTTCAATTCTCCGATCTCAATTTACCAACTTGATGTCACTTTGTTATCTATACTGACAATTTAATTAATGTTCTTAGCTCAAAGGAACCAAATTGAAACTGACCATCGTAAGACGAGATGGAGACGACAACAATACTTCTTCTACCTCAAATGACGTACAAGTTAAGAGCATTCCTAAACCAGAAACAAATCCAGCATGCCGCTACATCAACTTAATGCTATGCAATGCTAAGCCTGAGACTGGCTCAACAAGTTGCTTTGGGTCTCTGCTCCTGGAGAACCCCAAAGGGGAATCCCCCATTGGCTATGATGTAATGAAGCAGCAAGTTCAAGTTGTATTTGGCCTGCGAGGGAAGGTGTTGAAAATTTACAAATCGCCTGATCAATCTTCAGGTAGGTGCAATTTTCACACCAGTCCAGTATCTTCATGACAGATTTGTGATTTAACCATATATGGGTATAATATGATATCATCTTGCCCATATATAGATGTAATATGACATCATCATGCCCATATATGGATAAATTACAGATTTTCTTGGTAGTGTTGACATTCTCTTAAGCCTTGTCCAGACTTAGCGAATTTTATTTAACAAATCATGTGACATACCTAAATATGGTCATGATGACTTAACATCATGACCATATATGCACATTATGACTATATATGGGCCAGAACAGTTATTTTGTCAAATAAAACTTGATAGTGTGGGCAGACTTAATGAAAATTATAAACTTTAGCATCTTTCTCATTGTCATTTTCAGTATTTTTATTTTATATTTGATTTTTTTTTATTGATGAACATCATCCAGTAATTTTACTTCTTCCAACAGAATTTGTGTCATCAGACTTGGGTAACCTAGATGCATTGTCTGGCTCAACGCTTTACGTGTTTGTGGCATCGGTGTTGTCCAGCAATACTGCAGCACCAGTCAACGCTACAAGCCCTCTATGCCGGTTTGTGAACGTGGAGCTACACAGTAAATCAAACACTAGGACAGGCACAGTCCTCCTTGAAAACCCACAAGAAAATTTTGCAATGGAGTTTGCTACACTGAGACAACAAGTGGATGCCATGTTCAGCCTAGCAGGAAAACCAGTTACCATCTGCCAATCAAATAAGAAAGAAAAAGGTATTTATAGGCCTATATTGTTTTAATGTGTTTATAATCATTACTAAGGCAAACCATCACTTACCCATACATGATAATCAGTGGCAGATCCAGGAATTCAAAAGAGGGGGCTTAGAGAGGGACTTTCACAGATAGTGTCTACACTAAGAAAATTTATGATTAATGCATTTCTAGATGACCGGAAATGGCACTCGTAGACTCAAAATTTGAGTAGAATTTTCTTTTTATCTCAATTTTCTTTTAATTTAGAAAAAATTAGGGGGCCCAGGCTAGCTGGCACCCCCCCCCCCCTTGAATCTGCCACTGATAATCATATTTTTTCATATTAGATTTGAACCTTTTAATTCTTAAAAATACATTTTAAGCTGAATGACAGTTGTACCAAATCTCAACATTCCAGCATGTAGCAATAAAATACTGTGTTATTTATCACTGTGAAAATTAATGTTATTTTAGTATATCAGGATAATAAAAGCTGGGATGTCTAAGGCCAGTTAGCACTAATTTGTGATTTAATCATTAGGGAGGTTTCGCACGCAAACGCAATACGGTTAGTGCGACGGATACGTCATCATTTATGATGTCATACGCCAGTTGCTATCCGCTAAATGTGTAGACGACACGGATATTTCACTTACTACACATAAGTGAAAAAACGCATAGGTAAATTTTGGATTTCCATTAGGATCTTTGTTTTTTTTTTTTTTCACATTTTACAGTGTCAAGTGTAAAAAATAAATGTATCTTTGAATACGTAGTGCCATTTTTGTGACATTTCAAGACAGCAAATTACAATAGCATGCATCTCGTTTTGGGGTATCAAAATGATGGTGCTTGTACCTGGTGGTGTCAGGATTTTTGTGTAGGCCTAAGCCTAGCTTGTAGCCAGGCATTTTTGGGTCATATAAAAACAATAGACCCTATCAGAAAATAACCAACTCTTCTGGGCAGCAAAGGAAGGAGTATTTTTCAGCTACCATTTTCAATTTCAATTTCCAAAACCTTACATATTAAAACTCTAAAAGCATGATATGAGAGAAGAAAATAGAGTAGGCCTAGAGGCCTACGCTAGGCCCTAAGCTAAGGCCCTAGGGTAGGCCTACGCTTGAATTGCGAAAAACACAGAATGGCTACAAAATGTTAAGGATAGCTAAACGTATGCGTACACGTATTCCTTCGAGTTCGAAACCTATCGAATGATAAAATGTACTCGCCCACATGTTTAAGTATTACATGGTATTGCTTTTTTATTCACACCTAATCCATCGCAGAATATTATTTCAAATCAGGACAACATAAACTGGGAGGCCTAATGCTAGTTTGCACCAATTTAAATAGTGAGTTGATGATGAAAGTTACTTGCCTGTATGTTTAAGCATTCCAAGTTGTTTTTTGGTTGGTTTTTTTGTATGCCTCATCAATTATTACATTATTGTTATTCATCAGGGCTCATAAACCAGGAGGCTAATGTTCGTGTGCACTAATACAAAACATTTAATCAATACATTTTTTTTGCTTCACATAAAACTCAATACATCCTAACCTCCTGATCCTAATTTGCACATAATGCCATAATTTGTGTTCACCTCATCCAGAATAGAATATTCCTTCTAAGTGGAGCAGCCTATTATTGATTGTAAAAAACCACTAAATTCACACTGCGATACTAGATTTCACTGTGTATTTATTCCGATCAGGAATGAAATAGATCTTGTTTCTGCTGATTGTTGTTAATCATTTCTAAGCAATTCAGCTACTGATTGGCCGTGGTGTTCTTGAAACTGAAATAGTCTTTGGTTAGCCTAAAGCTATCTGTTTCTTCTAATCTCTGAACCATTAATTTCAGTCCCTGAAGATATTCTGAAATTTATGTAAAACCTCAAGCAGGTGATAAAACAACGTGTAAAAATTGTACATTTCTGCCGCATTAATTGCCAGATTTTTCTTCAGAAACATGATTCTCATCCACCCCCCACCCCCCAACCAAAAAAAAGCTCTGTCATTACCACTGCAATTTTCTAACCAAAAAGTTAACCTCAATCAAGTAGTTTAAAAGCACCCCTTGTGTCACCTAATTTTACATGCTAGCATCTTCTCAATTATTGTAATACTGCAGCTAAACCTTCTTACCCCTTCCCTTGTCACACTGAATATGACAATTTACAATTTTAATACATTTTAACAGGTTTATACACATGATCAGTAAAAGAATGACCAGTGTGAAAAAATAAATGGATGTTTATATATATATGTACATAATGGTGAAGTATACATAATTGAGCTATAGTATTATACCTCCATTGTTATAATATAAACACCATTAAGACAGTAATAATGATAATGAGAAATGTAAACTATGGGCTAATAAAGACAATTTAATATATTCATTAATTAATTCTTGTAAATACTCATAATCAGTGAAAGAATATTCGAGTTGATTCGTGAAACCATGAATGGATAATTTTTACATAATTGGATCTAACTAAGTTTATATAATGTATATAATATGGTCATATAAGTCCAAAAACTATTAATGCAAGACTGCAATAATGATATTGAGTAGTAATGAATATGGGCTAACAATTACCACTAACTTTACCATGGTGGTTAAGAGGCTTTGCTTTGATTTCAAGAGTCCTGGGTTCAAATCCTATCAAGATCCTGAACTGAGCCTCATTATGAAAACTTAGAGTGAACACTAGCTTTATCACTAAATAGACTCCTTAGCATAAATTATTGCGCCACATGAGCCCAAGTAACCTGTTGGCCTTGCCAAAGACATGGTCAACATGAAAAGCAAACGTTAGTTTTTTGTCAATAAAAATGCCTAAGTCTCTATGCCATTCAACATTTTCAAGTACCTCGTAAATCATGTATTTAAAATTAATTGGTTTAGTTTTAAGTGTACAAGAGAGTACTTTGCATTTCTCAGACTTCAGCGACATTTTCCAATTGGTAACCCAATGTCCGAGTTTGTCAAGGTCGGGCTGGAGTGCATGCGAGCTGTCTCTTATACACATCTAGATGTGTATAAGAGACAGATATATATATATGCAATACTGTATATGGTTATGCTGATGAAGTCTTGACAAGACAAAATATTTGTTTCCTGAATAAAATATTTTGAGTTCTACTGTTTATGTGAGGGTTTTAGCATTATTATTTTATTGAAGTGGCACTTCCTTTCATTTAGATACAATTATACAAACAAAAAATAATTTACAAACAGACCAGGAAACAATTTAGTGTTCGTGGTTAGTGTACTAAGTTAATTACGTACATCTACAGAGCTATTATGTACATTAAATCAACAGCTTATCTGTTATCCAAAGGATGACATAATTAAAGTGTTCTTTTATAAGTGAACATGCACACCAAAGCTTAAAACACTCTCTACAAAAAAAAATAATATGAAAATTTTAATCATGAATGAAAGATACATTCTGTGTTGAGCTTAAAATGGGAAGTATTTTATTTACCAATTAACATACTATGATTTCTATGTTCTTTATATAGACAATTGGATTATTTTGTGATCAATTTAGGTTTTCATAGTAATAAGCCTCCAAATTAATTTTCACCTCTGTATCTTTGGTTTTTTTGTTATTTTTTGTATGTAGATCACATTGTCTCACTGGGACAATATTTTTGTTCCTTCATTTATTAGCTCACATCTGTTTAAATATGTTCTGCTAAATACCTGGGAGGCATAATGTTAATATATATATAGATCATAATGCAGATATCCAATCAATAATACAGTGAAATGCAGAGATACCGTTCAAAATTCCTATGTATATTTATACACCATATATTTACAGCTGTCAAATATTTGATTGATTGATTGATTGATTTGTGTCTTTCAGTTTTGATGATTGATTTATTTGTGTCTTTCAGTTTTGACATGTGACTCGGCAAATGATGTCCTAAGTTTTCATGGCACAACACTACACGCATTTGTGTGAAGAATCCGATAAATATCTTAGATAATTAGTAAACTAACATGTCAGTTTTTGGAGCAGCTAACATAGATTTATTATGCTATTAATGTCTGTTACATGATTATTCTGCTGTTTTCAGTGGTTGATGAGTGCCTTCCTAACAAGAATTGTCAGTAGATATTTATTTTTGCCAATCCAATTTTTCTTTTTTTCTGGCTGTCACTAGATTTTTTTTTTTCAATTATCTTTTTTTTTTTAAAGTTTGCAATTTGCCAATTACTGGATGCAATACACTCTGGTGGAAAAGACCACCTTTGGTACAGTGGTGTCCCGGTTTTTAGCATCACTAATTAGAAAAATAACTATCATAAAAATAAGGGATAAGTGCTCATCCAGGGCCCCAAAAAGTGGTCTTTAAATTGGAGGTGGTCTTTATTTGGAAGGGTCTTTAATTAGAGTGAGACCTGTAATTAGACCAAAAAGCTAAACCTGAGAGACCAAAAATCTAGGGTTAGCAAAACTTGATAAAACTCAAAGGAGAAGCACTATACAAATACTCATAAACATAAAGTAACCAATACTTATTGATCCCTGTTGCTATGGGTGTGAGAGCATCTGTAACCTTGGTGATGGTTCCATATCTGTAAGGATAAATGGGTTTGCTTTTTTGGATTTCATTGGATTACCCCAGTGGTTATCATTCCATCGCCCAGAATATAATACATGGGGTCACAGAGAGTAATGGTCAGCCAAGTATTACAATGTATCATGCAATTTATATTTCTACCCATAATTTTAATAAAATATATCTAAATATATAAATGGTTATTAAACACTTTATAATATGATGGCATTTTGGCATCACATATTCAATTTTAATAGTCATAAATTATCTCTAAAATAATTGAATACAATAATATATTGGATTTAAGAAATTTAAATGCTTTAAATAATTCAATTTTGGTAACTTTATAAAAGAATGTTATTAAAGGCATGGGTGACTTATAAATTCAGTCAACTTTTTTAGGAGGCATGTCCCAGTTACTGATTAAGGTTTAAAATAACGTTGGCCTCATAAAGTGTGCTCGTGCTAAGTAATGTTGGAATATATCGTACTTATGCTTTAGTAAGCAAAACTTTATAAAAACAGTTGCTTAACAGAATGAATTGTATTATTGCATCATGAAGGTGTTATAAACAGATGCGGTAATTGACACGGGAAAAGACGAGGAAACAGGGGACTTAAGCTCAGTTAGAACAGGCCAACTCCAGACACAAATAGCAATTGTTTCTTTTTAACTCTTTAGGTAAAGTCTAATACATTCTAAAACAACTCAGAACAGTCTAAGAAAACCCTAACTTTTGTCAGTTTCCGTGGGCACCAGGAGGTGTAGTGTTGTGTTTCAACTGGGACTCACCCATGAACTCTGTCAAGGCCTGGCGACCCCAACTGCTTCAACTAGAAATGTCAGACACCCCTGTTGAAATGCTTTACCCCTCTGTAAAATCTTATTAATCTTACCAGCAATTTTTAGAAGAATAATGATGTAACTGATTTTGTGTGGGTTAGATTTAATATATAAAAGGGAAGTATAGTTGAGCTGGTATAGTGGTTCATAACTTAAAGGTGAAGTACTATACAAATACTTATTAACATAAAGTAACCAATAATTATTGACCTCTGTTCCAATGGGTGTGAGAACATCTGTAATCTTGGTGATGGCAATGTCCATGTCTGTAACGATAAATGTGATTTCATTTTTTGGAAATAAAAGTCTTATTAACAATAAGGAAAATGAAGTGTTTGTTATGGCTGATTGCAAAAAAAAAAATACAAATACATAATTCTTTATTTTGTCAAAATCCATATAAATAAAATCAACAGAATGAAAGTTGAAAAACAAGATAAAAAAAGGAACCCTTGTTAGGCCTGAAAGGGCTTGTTAAAAATAGAGAGGGGACTAAACGAAGCAAACACAATATAGTCAAAATGTAAGATTAATTAAAAATAAATAAAAATGAAAGGAAGTAGGCCTATACTATAAACACTGAAACAATAATACACTTAAACTAACCTACAACTAAGTTAATGTGGAAAGAGATAATATCAGCTTTTTAAATGATATAAATAAAATTCTGTATAATTCAGATATAAGATGATGAATTAATTAATTAGTTGCCTGCAAACAAAAGATATAACAGGTGGTACACTATTTTGTACACATTAATTAGCCTATACCTAATTCATGAAATACATTAAATATGGTTTTGATACATGTTTTTATGCCAATATGAAAAACATTCAATTAAAATTATTATACATCCACCGAAAATAACATGTTGAAAAACCCGCAATAGTGAAAATACAAGTTTTAATTACTTATTTAAAAGAACCACACAAGTTCCATTAAATAACAAAATCGAAAAAAAATCAAATATTTCCAGATGTTTACTAAAACAAAAATCCTTAAATTCGTTTTCCCCGATTTTATTTTTAATATTCAAAATGCGTTTCTTATGTCTAATACTATATTAGCTATTCCCAATTATTTCCCCTACAATTCTTAGAATATTTATTTGTATGATATATCATTTTTCCCTCCTTTTTCTATATCTGTAGGCGATGAAGATATTTTTGTCAATTGAAAGATACTTTGCTTAAATATACAAAGAGAGGAATTAAAATATCGAATTTTATTGTTGGCGTTATTTACTCAACGCAGATAATCCTAGTACTGTACTGTATATGTTTCCAATAATACACTGTTACGCATCGTGACGTCACGACGGGATATAAATAATTAAGAAGGGCAAAACATCTCAAGCTCATTATAAGAAAGTGTAACTTCTAAAAATAGACGGAGCGTCTTGCTTTCTTGGCACGATCGTTTACAATATAGACTAAAAATCACATTTCTTTGACGCACTCAAACAGATCCGACTATTTTAGGCGTAGAGACTCAATTTAATGTGTGTCGTTATTAGGTGATTAAATTAGTGACAATTTAATTTTAACACGGTTGTCCTATACCAAAAAATACCACTGATTTATAAATAGGCGCTATGCCAAGAGTATGAAACACATAATTGTGCTTTAATGGGTAATTGGTAGCATTGTGTAGGTGGAAAAGAAAACATCAGCAATGTAATATGCCTAACATAACGTAACATAACGTGAAATTGGGGAAGTACTTTGAATGTAATGTGCCTAATAATGTTAAGCTTTAATGCGCATAAATCCGCCTGCCCATGCTCTTGAAAAATGTAGAGCAGAGCTCAAATCACTATCGTACTTGACAATTTCAAAGTGTCATAAAATTTAAGACTTTCAAGAATTCAATTTGAAACAGAGAATGGCTCAGATCGATAAGATCAACTTCAAACGAGCCTTATATCCTACAAAATTAAACAGGGTATAGGCCTAAACCTACGTAAAAATCAAATTAGTATAGACCCGGCAGATTACACTATGACGATGACGATCAACGATAAAAAGCTGAAAAGCAATTAATTATATAGAAAATAAAAGAATTGAGAGAATTTTTCACACTAGCACGATTATTCGATAACGATAGTAAGTATAATTTCACAAATCAAATCAAATGACGTCATAGTAAAGGGAAAGGGATAAAATCGTAGTAAAAACGATTTTATCGTTTTCTCATTATTATGACGTCATTTGGCCTATAATGAATTAAGAATGTTATTTACTTCGGTTCTTGTTATCTTGTCTCGATAAAATGTATTAGGTTATTTCAGAACTTTGTAACTGCAAGGAAAAGAGCTATACAAAAAACATGTAACAAGTAGACCTAATCATATACATGCACTATATCGTTCTTTCTCTCCAAGATTGTTCTATGCCTGGTGAAATTGGACTGTTAATCCTGTTATTGGCAAATAATAGGCCTACCGTAGAACCTCGAATAGAAGCCCAATGGCGTAATCTCGAGAAGAAGCCTATTTCGAATTGAAGTCCCTTTTTTAGTTTGCAAAAGTTGCCTCGAAAAGAAGCCCAAGTAGGCCTATCCCTATTTATAGTTTATAGTAGTAATTTCCAAAATTTACAGCATTCATATTGAAAAGAAGCCCCCTCTTTCCTTTACAAAAGTAACCTTGAAAAGAAGTCCATGGAAAAGAAGCCCATGACTTCTACTGCAGATTTTACGGTACCGTAGTTAACCCGTAGGTAGGCCTATATACAGTATCTACATTTAGGTTCACTTTACTTGGCTTTACTATGGTTTCATGTCTAAAAAGAGAACAGAATACACGTGAATGTCATTTGGGAAAATGTGTTTGTTCATTCTCTGACGTAAGCATTATTGTGAAAACAAGTTAAAAATATGTTTTCATAATCTAAAAAATAACACATTCGCACACACGCTGTATTGTTTGTTTATGTGACATGTTAAAAAGGTGTTTTGTGTGTGTAGGTTGCTCGTCTGTAAGATATAGCCCTTTTTAATTTGTATTTTTCATTTCATTTTGCTTTTCTATTGTTTTTGTTTCATTCTCAAGTAGAGTGCACGTGAATTGTATTCTGGCGATGTAGATTGTTTTATGATTCCATTTCTGACGTAAGCATTAGTGAAAAAGTCGGAAACATGCTTTCGTTATTCACTCTTAAAACAACATTAATGTCCCTGCCAATTTTTTACCTCTACGATAGAAATGAAATACAATATAAATGTTATTTGAGGCGGTTAAAAAAACGGCTGAAACATTAATAGTTTTCAGCTGCAGGTTGTTTACTAGTACGATGGACCAATTTCTTAAGTGAATTTAAGGCATGTGATGTTCAAATGTTGTGGTTGTAGATATTTTGCGTCATGGAGTCAATTAAGAGTCGTGTGAGAGTTATTTATCATATCAATAGATATTATCTAGGATACACTCGATATAATTGTGGTTTGTGGGCGTGGTGACATGTTTGTGAACTAAATATAAACTAATTGATTCATAACTGGTTTTTTTTAATAGCAAGATAAAAATTCCACACTTTTTCATGTTTTACGTTTAGTCTTATTCCTCTCTCAACTATTCTCCATTTGGATTTCAATAGTCCTAAAAGAAGTGCATAAACAACCATTCAGCTAACATTTTCTTACGAACTCTACTACAACTGTACTCTACTCTGTCGCCCATCGACAAAAATATAAAATCGTAATCGAAAAGTAAAACCTTTTGACCAATCCATTACCTTCACTATAGAAATGAAATACAATATAGGCCTAAATGTTATTTTAGGAGGTTAAAAAACGGCTGAAAAATAGTTTTAGCTGCAAGTTGGCCTATGGACACCAATGTCTTAATTAAATTATATGCATGTGATGTTCACGCTTTGTGGTTGTAGATATCTTACGTCACTAGTTTAAGAGTCGTGTGAGAGTTATTTATATCGATAGATATTAGAAGATACACTCGATATAATTGGGGTTTTTTTTGTGGACGTGGTGACATGGTTGTAAACTAAATATAAATTAATTCATAACTGTTTTTTTTAGCAAGATAAAAATTCCACACTTTGTTTAAGTTGTTTAAGTTTTAGGTTTAGTCATTATCATTCCTCCCTGAATATTCGATAATTGGATTTCAATAGTTCTAAAGTGTTCAACTTATTGTATTAAATAAACAACCAATCAGCAACATTTTTCTTTAAATATTTTCCATACTCTAATCCAACAGCGCCGCCCATCGACAGATGAAGCAAATCGTCCGATGAATGAAAATGAAAACTTTTACCACCACGACAGGAAATGATACAGGGGTGGCGCCAGCGGGGAGGCCGGGGGTCAAGGCCTCCCCCGTCGGGGAGAAAAAGCACAATTCGTCGGGGAGAAAAAAAAATATATCTATTTTCTACATATTAGTAGACAATATAATCGATTATAATCGACGGTGGCATGAGCCCCACCCCGTCGGTAAACTCGCCCCACCACCGTCGGGCAAACCATGGCGCCACCCCTGAAATGAAATAGGTCTAATTGTGGTTTGTGGGCGTGGTGACATGATTAGTAAACAAAATATAAATGAATTTATTCAAAACTGTTATTTTTTAAAAGTAAGGTAAGAACTTTTCCACTTTTTTGTTTGTTTTTCGTTTAGTCTTATCAGTCATTCCTCCCTTTCAATAGTTCTTTGACAAATCTGGAGAAATAACGCAAATCATCCGATGAATTTCCTCCGATGAATGCCCTAACTTGTTGACCAATCGGCATGCATTCAGCATTAGTATTTACTTGCGAATTTTGCGTGCCATGAAATATTCTCGCGTTTTGTATCCATGGAAATGCATCTTCATGGTTTAACCATTGTTTAACGGCATGGTGCCGCGACGTTGACGTTGTTGATAGCCGCCGTTGATCTTACATAAAAAGGTCATACAAAGAAAACCTAATCAATTAATTTAAGATGATGGACTGAACGCGATTCATGAATCTCCTGAGAATTACGTTTTTAAGTCATGTCACAATTAAATAAGATGTCTTATTTGTTTGTTTACTGAACATATTACACCCACTCAGACCCTCTCGTTAAGATTAAATTATTACAGGGATACAATATAGGCCTAACAATTTTCAAATGCAATAACAATGATTGATTTTTTTTGTTACAGTGCTATAATCATGAAAACATTAACACAGCTAACAATAACGAACTTGAGGAAATTTTAATACTAATAAATTGGAAATTTAATATAATGTCGATTCATTACAATTGCGATCCATATTGGTTGATCGATAGGCTACATGGTGGCGGATTGTTGTCGGTGTAGTGTCTTCTTCTTCTTATAGAAGGCGTGAGCCTACCATTAAAGAAAAATTGTCCGGTGTAGGCTTAAGTGGTGGTCTATTATATTGTTTGAGTGGTGCCTTTATACATAAAACTATTGATTTATACACATAGATTGGTAGAATTTCAATCCGGGGGATTCGATCAAGCAAAATAATTTAGAAAAAAAACTAAAAAGTCAAATATTCTTAATCTTATTCGATTAAATTTAACTCGTTAATCATCCCAAGCGAAATTTTAACAGGACTGAATATAAATAAAACAGTAAAACATCGTGGTCAACACAAAATGGGAACATTAGCAAAACAAAATTGAAATTGAAAAAAAAGGTATTATTTAAAAATGTTGCAGTTGCAACCCGAAGAATTCAATTTGCTTTCCTTAAACACTACGTATTTTTTATGTCGATTTTATGGTTGAAGGCATGATTTGCATAAAATCAGTACCATTTACCGACGCTGATTGGGTTGTCAAATCGGGGAACCTTCCGGATTGCGCCGGGGACAGCTAAATGCATTGCAAAAATTACAGTGCACTGAGAGATTTTATGAAAAGTACGTTAAGACTCTAAAATGTTGCCAAAGAAAATACCATTTAAAATACCCATGAATTTCGCAGTTGTTAAGACATTATCTTGACGACAGGCCTCCTGTCAACCTTAATCACACTACACCCGCCTAGTTATGACGTCACGGCATCTGAAAAATAATTAAACCCATAAGTTGAGGGTTGCATTTTCTATTTAAAACTACATGTAAACAATATATCATGTCAATATTTTAAAAAACAATAAAATGGATGACGTGGAAATTGACGAACTACGTACGCAGGCGTTGTTGTAGTTCAATCCAGGAATAGTTGTCAAGGTGTTTAATTTTTTATTTATTTGCTAAATTTTATGAAATTAACAAGTGGGTGCGTAACATGTTCTGACGTATCTACAGATATTAAAAAGAGGCAGGGTCGATAGCCCGCATTTATTTTTTATTTATCAAAATTTCGATCGAGTTGATAAAATACACTTGCCATTTTCCGATATAGGACAAAGTGGAGCATGGACTTATTATAAGGACATACGACGTAGTATTGCCCTTTGACCAATCATCTTTTCCGACAATATAAGAGAGTGGAATAGTATATCTTATAATAGGTCCATGGTAGGAGAGCGCCTGCTAATGGGCACGATACTTTATTTTGTCTGACCAAATCGGCACAAAAAGAAAAATAAGTACCGGTAACCCCACCCAGTCAAAAACATCGGTGGCGATGATAGAATAGGTCTGCTTACGGTCGGGGAATTAATTTCTTCTTTACATTTTAAACTTAAGGTATGATTAATCCTTTATCCCTATAGAAGAAAATTATCTTCATTATTTGAAAATCTAAACAAAAAAAAAACCTCCTAAAATGCATTCGAAGACTCGAAGCCTGCATTCCAAAAATATTATAAGATTTGCCCATTGGTATTAAACTTTATACCGTCTAAGTGCAAAATGCTGTACGGTAAGCTTTATCAATTGTTTGATAATAACTGACCTTTGCATTATTGGTAGTCCGTCCATCCATCCATCGTGTGTCCATCTTATTGGGTATGCCTAGCTAGAGGCCGTAAATGTCACGCCATGTACCCCATGGCGTCGATTGGTGGGGGACAGGGGGAACACGTCCACCCCCACTTTTCAAAGTAGGGGAACATCATATCAATTGTTCCCACACTTTTCACCAATCTTCTATAGTTAAAACCCCACCTTTCAAAGCTAGTGGAAAGAACAACAATTACGCATGACTGTCATAAATTTTGTCTGTTCACTTGTGCTCTTTTCAAGTGCTTTTTCAAGTGTGGCGCCTATTCCCGAAACCAAAACCGACTAAAAATGCAATTGTTTCTACATTTCGTAACCAACATTTCGTATATTATTATGACCTGTATATACAGTGTTTAATATTATTTGCATACAATAGGCCTGCTGTTTTTCCTAATTAAAAAAAAACTATAATTAGTCAATTGAATTTATGGTAGCCATTGGTAATACCACAAATTTTCAAAATCTGATGCTACGTTGACACAATCTCGCAATGAGGTCATGATAATCAGTGGCGGATTCAAGTGGAGCCGAGCCGACCCCCCCCCCCCCCCCCCCCTAAATTTTTCTCAAAATCATAAAAAAAGGAAAGAGAAAGGAAAATTATAATCCGAATTTAGGTCTGAGAGTGCCATTTCCGGCCATCTAGAACGTGTCATAATCATAAAATTTCTTACCTCTGCTCCAACCATGTTGGGGCTGAGGTGCTCTAGTTTCCATATTTGTGAGTCCTGGATCCGCCACTGATAATGATAAATGAAGTAAATTACCTTTATGTTTGTGAAATAAATATGCTAATTAATGTTTAGTGTGCTTCCTGTCTCCCACAATAGTGTAATCGCAACTTGCACAAAAGTGAAATTCAAAAAGAGGATAAACGGAGAAACCTCTTGATTGATTTTTAAAGTACTGTACATGCACAGAGACAATTAGTGATTGTTTTAAGTTTTTCTTATTTGTTTCTCATGGTTCGAATACGTCACAAACATTCAGAATTCAAAAGAATTCTTCAAAACATTTTTGATTTAAAAAATCCATATAGGCCAACATCGCCATCCGTAGAAGATCTTTACAGTTTCTCTACATGAGCCCTAACATACGATTAGCCTTTTTTAAATGTTTCTTTAAAATGAGCGGAAAAATTAAGTTTAGAGTTAATATAAACTCCCAGATTTTTTTGAGTGTAAACTCTCTAAATGATCTCTCTCAATGATATTATTATCATTATTATTATTATTATTATTATTATTATTATTATTATTATTATTATTATTATTATTATTATTATTATTATTATCGTGATATTATCGTTATTATATTATCGTTACTATTATTATTATTATTATTATTATTGATAAAATAATAATAATAATAATAATAATTAGCTAAATAAACTTCTTTGTATTAATTAGATTTGATTGGCTGTTAATGTGCAATGTTGTATTACAATCGACTGAATTGAACGCTGTTTTATTTTTATTCGTTTTTATGTTCTTTTTTCTAGTTTATGCCTCAATGTTATGTATAGGCTATTTAAATATTATTGAATGTTGTTTAAATGTGCTTATATACATGTATATATATATATATAATATATATAGGCTATTTAAATATTATTGAATGTTGTTTAAATGTGCTTATATACATGTATATATATAATATATATATATGAATATATATTATATATGTATATATATATATATATATATAATATATATTCATATTCTTAAGTAATTGTGAACACAATATTTTCAGATTTTGCTGCCCATTTTATACTTTTTTATAAATAATTTTAACATCTATAAATCATATATAAATCAACTTTTTAAAACACTATTAGTCTACTATCAACATGTTTGTATTACAAACAAAAAACCAATGTGGTAATGTTACTAATTTCAAAAGGCTGTAAATCAACTTATTAAATAGCTAGATACGTCAGTGATTGTCAAATCAAGGTAATTGGTCAAATTTTCTCAAAAGGGAAAATGGTTATAATAATAAAAAGTATGTAAAAAAGGAATGCCTCACAAAAAGGGTGTGACTATGCATTATTTTTCTCCTTCAAAATAGACGTAGGCATATATAATAAATCAGAAATAGCTTGAATAGAATTATTTTTGAAGCAAACGACATTCTATAATTAGTCATCGAATTTAAACCAAGGGCTGTTGACGTCATACCTAGCCAGTTGTCTGAGTCATGCCTGTTACTAAATTTGACCATGACGTCCCAGAGGATAGTTAACTGCCAAGAGTGATGGCGTCATAACTCGGTGCCGCGAACGATCCACGAGAAGAAAGTCTTCACACAGATACACGTAAATAGCCTGCGTAATAGGTTGTTTTTGTTCTGTTCAGCTATTGGCATAAAGTCAAGTCTTTGGTTTGCCAGTCTATCTGGAATTCATAAGGATAACTTTAGGAAATATATAAGACAGGCAGGAAGACCCAAGACCTACAATGTTAATCATATGACAGAGCGAATTATTCAAACTTTTTTCATAAGTCTATTCAATTTCAATTCAATGAACATTTATTTCCATTTCCGTTTTTATAATTAATATAAACATTTTTTTTTGACAAGAACAATAGGGGCAATGCCCTGAAAGCTCAGAAGCTTGCAGCAGGAAAGCCCATGAGAATAACAGAGAACAAAAACAAAGAACATTGAAGATAAATGAAAAAAAAAAAGAAAATTAAGGGTCAAAATACAGGTCTATGGGGATACAATTGAAAATAATATATATAATATATATATATATATATACATATATATACATATATATACATATATATATATGCACATACACACACACATATATACATATATTTATACACATGGTTATATACATGTACACATATACACACATATACATATACATATGAGCATAGATAAGTAAAACTATAAATGTTAAATTTAATCAATTCGAAACTAGTATAAAATATAACAATAAACAAGTAGGTGATTACTTTATATAAGCGGAACAAGGATTTCCCTGACAGACTACAAAAACTGTCAGGGTTATTATTTCTGTTGAAGTCCAGAATTTAAAAAGATATATTTCCTTAAAATAAGTTAAACATCTTTCTCTGTCCCTGGCAACTTCGCGTAAGCATGGAGGAAATATATTAATATATTTCCTCCATGGCGTAAGCATATACCATATACCTTTTATGAGACAACAACCTAAATCAGTTTTGACAACATTTATGAATGCTGATTTATTCTTCCACCCAATCTTTACAGCGTAGGCCTACAACTGCAAATGTCATAGCTTCAAAAGCAGGAGTAGGCCTATTTTCATAAATGCCCTATTATTTTCCACTGCTTCTGAACTCATTTAAAGTCAATGGCTGTGTGCCAGTAATTTTATAGAGGTTTATAGGCCCCTACATATAATTGTAGCTGTTGGCATCAAGATAGTGAATAATTCCAGGTACACCCTTAAACCAGTTCGTTGTAAACGGTCGAGTAGATCAATTGGTGGAGATCATCGACATATGATTCCGGTTAATGCAATCCACGACTTTTAGTGAAAGAAATCATAAGTTTAATATATTTTTCTTATATGCTATTTTATTGAGTTTTTTCTCTTTTGTGGGGATTTCTTTCATTTTTTAATAATAAAAAGAACATGTAAAATTTAAATTCAATTGCATTGAAAATGTTGTCAGTCCGCTGACTAGATATTACAACTTTTATTTTCTAAATAATTTAATATTTTCTTATTTAGGGGACATAAGATATTGTCACTGATGTCAAAAATTTTATTTATTGAGTTGTTTATATTTAGTTTTAGATACATTAGTCCATGAATTATCGTACTACGTCTTGCAGCAAACAAGACAAGTTTCATATTTCACATGTTTGATTTATGATATTGGCAGTGTGCGTATTGAAGTGGTGGGGGAAGCGGGCCCGCCTCCCTCCCCCGACCCTAAATTTTTCAAAATTATAAAATATGAAGAAAAAAGAAAATTAAAGTAAAATTTAAGTTTTAGAGTGCCATTTCCGTCTGGCCATCTAGAGGTGCCATAATCATAAATGATATAGACCCAGTATCTGTCAACAGCCCCTCCCGCGGCCCCCTCTATTCGAATTCCTGAATCTGCTACTGATTGACAATGAAGGTATCTACTGTATTATTACAAGCCCTGCTTTAAGTTTATAACCGGAATTGGGTAGTGCAACCATAATAAAAGTCTAACTGTTGGTCACTCTTTATTACAGTCATAGTTACCAAACTGAGAGATTTGAAATGCGTGAGTGACTATACCAGTTGGTTGGGCGGCAGGGGACACCCCCCACCCTTCCGCTGCTCCGACGATCTGAGCATTATTAAGCTGCTTTAAAACATTTCAGGGAGTGTTTGTTGATAATACAGGTACTAAAGCCAATTTGAGTTTCAATGTAGGCCTATGTTTAATTTGAGCACCGGAACTATGTAGACCTATACACAAACATTTCATTACTGATCAATTTTTAGTAACTCGTTAATGAAATAAGTAGGGCCTTCAAGGAAATACTGTACTCTCTAATGACTCAAGTTACTACATCACCGTTTTTATAGTTTTAATACAACCAATTTCTTCTAATTTTAAATACATTTTCCCCTGAATTTGTGATAAATCGTTATCGCTTTGAAATTCGGGACAGTCCCGCACGATGCAAGACGGTTGGTAACTATGTACAGTAGACTTAGCCCACAACTGTGGTGTGGTCTTCTATCTCATCTCACGCCCTCATTGTATTTCTGGTTGCAAACTTGCGAGAGTCGAAACACAATTCGATGTTTTAAATAGAGAACAAAATGATAACAAAAGTGAGAACATTTTAATAGCAATGACTAGAAACAAAAGCGAAACTCTATACGATCACAGTGTTGTCAGCAAGTTACAGTACTGTAATAATTTAAAATGGATTAAAATTTTAAATGGATAGCATATTTTGCATGGTATTTTATGTAAATTTGTAATAATTTATATTATTATTCCAAATATGCCGTAAACACACTCTGACCTCCAGGAGTCACTTGTATCGTATAGTGTTAGGCTAAATGTCTTCCAAACATGATAGGTAATAATATACGAATATGTGATTAAGCCAATTATCATCGATGTTGACCTAATTACGAGAGTCATCATTCTCCGTTTATATTTTAACTCTCTTGCTTCTGCATTAATTGAAACTGTCGTGCAGACGATAACAGAGGTCTTCCTTTATACACAAAGGATATATATACCGTAGGTCATGCGACAATTCTACGTTAGATTTATTCTTCAGAGTGAGCGACGATTCTGTCACAGATATTTCCGCCATTTTTTTTTTGTACATGTTAAATCTTTCATCACTGCACAGATAAGTAATTCCCCCAGGTTTGTGCTGATTCGTTGAACGAAACGTAATACGTGGTGAGGTTACAGAGCCACGCGCAATATCTTCGACACGCGACTAAACTGATATAGTGATCGTTGTTTCTTCTAACGGATCTTATTGGTGCTATTAAATGGAGAGAGCTCCGCCTAGCTACACTCAAATTATAATCAATCAAGTATCCAACTTAACACTCAATACCATATGAAAATAACAGATGACACCATGCCATTAGCCATCGATGCGCTGTATACCTTTGCGGAACCTCCGTGTTTATAATACAGGAAAA